>NC_056729.1:224593322-224783322 GCF_019279795.1 Protopterus annectens | reverse complement strand
AGTCTAAAGTTTTAGGGAGCCATGTTGTTAAAAAGAAGTAATATTGTTACCTTCAATATTTTCTGGCAGTCCAAAAATCCTAATGTTATTGCGCCTAGATCTATTTTCCAGGTTATCCAGCTTTGTTTGTAAATGAGTATTTTGTTTCAGCAGAAACTCAATGTTGATTTCCTCTTCTTGGATTCTATTTTCCATGTCATTCACAGCTTCTTCTATGCCTGTCATCTGGATCTTCTGTTGTTGCAGGTCTATAGGTAACAAGTCTATTTGTTTTGTAGTTTTTTCTATGAAGGTGTCTATTTTAGTATCCATTTTATCCATCTTAGCAGTAAGTTGCTGGATTATAATTATCAGAGACTGAAGTTCTTTCTTGATGCTGGAGTCTTGAGAATTTGTCTTACTGGAACTCATTTCAGACTGATAAACTGACAAGAAAATTTCCAAAGTGATTTCTGACAGGAATATTGTTAAGATTTCCTTTCTTTTTTAGATATAGTTCAATAACTATATAAAACAAACATATTTAGAAAGAAAATTACTTCAAAAATTAATTTTTTAAGTAATTAATTCCTGTCAGTGTAATGAAATTGGTGGAGCTGAAGAAATCTGCTGCTATCCTGTGTACATCCTTGGCCACGCCCCCCTATTTCTTCCTTATTGTTGATGTACAACATAAAGCAATAGAAATTTCCATGTTAAATTGAATCTACAGGATGTCTTTATAAATACTTTAGTTGACCATTTTATTATTTTGCTTATAAATTATTTGACATATATATGTTATAACATTTATTTGACACATTTCAGATGAATATCTATGATTGTTTGAAAATTTGTTTTAATCAAAAATTAATAAAAATTATTTAAAAAAAACATTTATTATAAGACGTAAAAGTAACTTCTACAACATAAATCAATCAACACACATAAAATTAATTATAACCTAGTAACAATGAAAGAAAAGAAACACAAATAATACAAAAATAGAAAGCAACCAAAAAGCAACTCATATCAGAGCCATGAATTCATAAATCCTGAGTTATTAAATTGTTTATGTATCATACCTCAAGACCATTATATTCATATAAATGTTAGGTTAAGTGACAACCATCAGATGCCCATCTTCTCTAACTTAATTTTTAGTGCATCTTATTCAGCCCAACAGACATTTTTGAGAGTGTATGTGGTTTCCTTTGAGCTCTAAGGATGTAAGGATACCTGACTACACAGGATGGCATGCAGATGCGTTCATACTTCTAATTTCTTCTCCTTTCTTAATGGCTATGCAAGTAAGCCTTTGTTTTACTATATAGATCACTAGTCTGAAGGAAACAAGTCTAGCACGTATATACATATACATATACAAAGTAACTATACATACACACACACACACACACACACACACACACACACACACACACACACAACGTGTGTGTGTGTTTGTTCACATTCTACTCTTTGTCGATTCTATTACTTTTGCTAATTTTATCTTTTTGGGTTATTTCCTGATGTAAATATAAGGCTTCATTTTATACTGACATTTTTTTTTTTGTATGTAGTTGTGACTGTTTTCAGTCATTTCAGGCATCATAAGCTAATTAGGTTGGCTGTAAGGAATATGACATATAAATTAGTCAAACATTTTGATAGCTGGTAAATAGTTATGATAGTGTGGAGAATACGGGTAGTATTTCTGAACTGTAGTTTATGCCCCAAAAAGCAAATTCATCTTCAAAGACCTGGTCATCATTGAAATGAACCTGGCCAAATCAGCACCCATAATTATGATATAGACCTGTTTATTTCAAACTCTTCCACCTAAACATGATGAAGCTTTACCATGACAGAGATAATTGTACTTAGTGTGTTCAGTATGTTACAAGAAGAAGCAGAGAGAGATATATGTAAATGGATCTTCTCAGTGATGCTCAAATTAATTCTGCAATAGATGACTTTGTACTATCAAAGTATCCATCAGCTATGCAACTTCAAGAAATCGGAAGAGTAGTACACGAATGTAAGAATATGTACACTGGACAACCAGGATAGAGCCATGTTACTGAGCAGGATGTAGGCACTGTAAACAAATGACCAATCAAAAAGGCTTGTCACAAGTTGCCTGAGCAAGCCAAGCAAATTATTTATTTATTTATTGACATTTGATTACCAGGAAAGTCCAACTGGGTAGAAGCCCATTTTCAGTGGAGGCCCAGGGAGAAAAGCTTCAAATTATTACAAAACATTTTAAGAAAAATAATTTTACAATCTTCAAAAATAACACCAAGACATTGGCAGTTTAAATAATTATAACAAATTAGTGATAATATTAAAACATTGGTTAAGAATCAATGCAAGTTATATGACAGCCATTTAATATTTATAGAAATTTTAGATGGTTCATAGAGAAAATAAAGGTAAGTTAGTCTAACAGAAACAGGAATTGCAATATGAAGTGAGGGAAAAACATGTTTATACCTAAGAATTGTGCAAATGTTGTGTGAACTAACAAGTCATATACAAACAGATCATCAAACATATATTTTGCTATTGGTATACTTTCACAAACATACAAAATAAGTAGGTTTAAACAGATAGATGGCACAAAGAGGAATTCCAGCTGCTTGCTTATCTAGAATGTTTGCGAAAGTATGAACTGCTTGTATATTTACTTTTATAAACTACATCACTTAATTTTATTTCAAGTACATACATTTTGTTCAATTTTAAATACTTGTGGTAGAACTGTAGTGGCTCACTAGAAAGCATTGCTGTATCATAGCAAGACAGTATCCAGCTGGATTCTCAGATGAAAAGTGATATGTACACTGCCTGTATGTCTACCATGTGTCTTTGTGGGTTTTCTCTGGGTCATCCAATTCCCTCTCACCTCTAAAAGACATGCAGTAGGTGAATTAGGCTTCTTCAAAATTGCCCATGGGTATGCATAACGGTGTCTATATTGAATAACTGAAAAGTGAATTCAGTGAACAGTATTTACATCGAAATACCATTCAGCAAACTGTTAATAGTGAGATTGCAGTACAGTGAAGATCAGAAAAGTTGCCCTTTCCTCATTATAATGCGATCTCGGAGTTGGTATATATATATATATATATATATATATATATATAATTAGGAGGCAAATTCACTGAATGTATTTTCTATGTAAATACTGTTCAGTGAATTCACTTTTCGATTATTCAATATAGACCCACATAATATTTGTGACTGTGTGTGTGTGTTCATTTTATAAAAGTCCACTACACTCATTACTATGAGTTTTAATGCCTTTTGCCCAATGGCTGGGAGGATAGTCTCTGGCTTTACATAAAAAAACAGGTTATTGGAAAATGGATGGCTGGATGCTTGTAGCTTGTTGCTAATCTTTTACCTAAATGGGTACATGTATTGAACTGATGTCAACTGAAACTTGTTGGCTTTCAATTTTCAATGACTTAATCTTCAGACTGTTGCTACTATACCAGTAAGGTCAGCTGTTAATGTTGTTTTTGATGTGCTAAAGTAGTGAGGGGCAATATTACTAAAAAGACAGTGATGGGGATGCTGGTGCTAGAGAAAGATATCATCAAGTCCACATGTAAACATGTTTGTGTGTGTGTGTGTGTGTGTGTGTGTGTGTGTGTGTGTGTGTGTGTGTGTGTGTGTGTGTGTGTGTGTGTGAAATGACTAAGGACATTCTTTACTTATTGTTGGTAGGGGATCACTATAAGTGTTAGGTGCTATGTTAGAGAGATTCTGGGGAGGTAATGATTAGACTGCTACATTTGAAAACATCTTTTAGTCAGAACTTCGACCTATGGCAAGACTTTAAGTAGCAAACCATTATAAAAATATGATTTTATAGTTATACAGAAAATACATTAACATTATAAACTACAACGCTGTATATAACAGTTAGACTATGTGCCTTACACTTGCTATAGCTACATCAGCAATTTGATAAGGATATGTTTGTTCAGATTTTGAGAGCCTTAATTCACCTTGACAATTTAATCCAGTCAGACTTCTTCATGACTCCTGAAAGTTTAAGGTCTTCCTTATTCTTGGTTTCTTCGGCCCATGTCTCATTTCAAATTGAACCTACTAACTGCTTTGCCATGCATACTCATTTTGTGATCACACTTTCATACTTTTACTTCCAAGCCAGCCTCTTAATTTACCGTGCTTTGCATTCCAGATGTCTTATTTTTTGCCACATAGTCTGTTAAGGCTATAAGTCCTTGATCTACATTGCCATCCCATGTCTATAACATCCTCACTGCCCCTTCCTAGTTGCTCTTATCCAGCCTTTATTATGCATTATATGCGTTACTACCTCAATGGCAATGAAAATGCAGGTACCATCAAATGTTGTAAACCCTAAGCAGTTTTCTCTGTGTCTTTCACCTTTCCGTGACCTAACATAGATAGTTACTAGTGAAGTTGTCCATTGTGCCATTGAACAACCTAACTCAACTTCCACAGTGGACTGTTTCATTAAGTGACTTGCTCAAAATGACAAAGTAGGTAAGTGTAGGATGAGGGACTCAAAGAATCAAACTGTGAACTGCATGCACAAGCCCATTAACTGCTCTAATATGATAAGTGAGGGAGAAAATAGTTTGACCTGTCAGGGCTGAATCCCTTTTCTGATTGCTGGCAATCTAGTTTGTAACCAATACACTAAAACTGCTCTAAAATAAACCAAGCTGTTTGCATGGCAAATAGATCACCCGGTCTTTTGATAGACCATCATCAAAGGTGAGTGTACTACCTATATGACCACTGACCACTACATTGCTTTAATTGTCTGTATACAGTAATTTTTACCTTGTCATTTTTTATCAGAAATCTACAGAAGAAGGACATTTTCAGTATTTGCTACTTTGATGAATAGTTGCTATTATCATTGTGATTATCCATACTGTTTCTTTCAGGTTGCTAGAGAAATATTCTTGACAAGTAAGAGCAGCCTATTGCAGAAATGAGGGATATATCTAGTTACACATCTGTTTTGTCATTCAGTGTTGCTGTTGTATTCAGTCTTGCTGATGTTGTAGTACAGAATTAGGTCCCTAGAAATGAATTTTGCTTTACCACTGGTTTTCTTAAGGTGAAGGAGTGCAAAGAGGGCTGGATTACTCATAGAACAGAAGGCTAAGGAGAGATGCCCCTCAGGATTATGTATGATACTAAGTAGTGGAGATGGGTTTTTAGTATATAAGATTAAATAAGGTACATTTGTTTGACTGGGAAGCATTGAGGTCTCTCCAACTGGGTTTGTCACTTAGCAAAGTACATGCTGAAGGGTTTATTACAGTCAATAATGGGCATGATAAAGGATGCATAAAGTGAAATGATGACATCTTTGGACCATGAGGGGATACCATGGAGGATAAGTTGTGCAAAGTAGAAGCATTTTATAACTATCACAGAAATGTGGTGGTCAAAAAGGAGTCTGTTATTAACCTACATTACAAATACATGATTGCTGGTTATATTTAAGTGGAATATAAATAGTAGTGATGCTAAATTTACCAAGGAAAACGATGCTAGATTGATGTATTAAGTTCTAGAGGAGCCCTTACATGTGATTTTGTTTGTTTATTTGTTATATTGATTGTGCATCGCAGTGGTGTGGAGTTTAACATTGCTGCCTCAAATCACCTTATACTTCAGTTTAGTACTTTGCAGGTTTGCCATTGATACAGTTTATATGTCCTAACTGAGCTTATCTCTGTTTAATCATGATGCTCTGATTTCCTCTCATATCCCAAATGTGTGCTGCAGGCAAATTGGCAGTCTCTGGAAATGCCCATATGTGCATGTTCTTTGTAAGCATGTATGTGCATCTGCATGCATACATGTGCATGTCCATGTGAGTGTGTTCCCAATATTAAAACTGTGACCCATCAATGCCTATGCATGTGCATGTACATGTGAGTGTGTGCCCAGTAGTAGCAGAGTGCCACATCCAGTATCAGTAATTCAAGACCAGGAAGCCTAAAATCAGAATGCCAAAAGTGCATAAGAGCGAATTTGAATAGCCCAAATCCACACTTATGCATTTTTGGTGCATCGCGTGTAGTGTTATGGTGCCTGAAATTGCAGGTGAGTGAGTGTTTGTGTGTGTTTTTGTACATTGTATGTGAGGGTAAGGGTAGGGAGGTGTAAGTGTGAGTGTGAGTGTTGGATTTGTCGGTGTTTGTGTATGTGTGATGTGCATTTGTGTGTGAGCGAGTGGAGGATGGTGTGGTGACCTCGGAGTTGGTATATATAAGTGGGGGGGTGTGGAGGGCGCAGTATAGGGTTGTGTGGTTTGTGTGCTGTGGGTGGAATGGTGTGTGTGTTATGTGGTGTATGGTGTATGTATGTTCATGATTGTGTGATTCAGGATTGTGGGTTTCGGTTTTGTGAATGGTTCCACTTTATAGTCTTGGGTTACTGAAATTCAGGATTTCAGTAATTCAAGATTATGAAGTGAAACCGTGTCTGCACGTAAGTGTGTGCTCAGTTTTAAAACTGTGAACATCCATAGCTATGCATGTGCATGTGAGTGTGTGCCCTATAGTAGTACAGTGTCCAATACACAGCTACACATATGTGTGTGCATGTGAGTGCGCTCTCTATAGTACCACAGTGTCCCATCCATAGCTATGCATATGTGCGTGCATGTGTGTGTGCCCTATAGTAGTATAGTGTCCATCCATACTTATGCATGTGGGTGTGCATGTGAGTGTATAACCTATAGTAGCACAGTACTCAATCCATAGTTATGTGTGTGCATGTGCATGAAAGTGTATGACATATAGTAGCACAGTACCCCATCCAAAGCTATGTGTGTGTGTGTGTGTGTGTGTGTGTGTGTGTGTGTGTGTGTGTGTGTGTGTGTGTGTGTGTGTGTGTGTGTATGTGTTCATGGGAGAGTATGCCTATAGTAGCACAGTGCCCCATCCATAGCAATGCATGTGCATGTGAGTGTGTTCCAAAAAGTAGAACAGTCCCCCATCCATAAATATGCATGTGGGTATGCATGTGAGTGTGTGCTGTATAGTAGCACAGTGTCCCATCCATAGCTATGCATGCGAGTGTGCATGTGAGTGTGTTCCCTACAATAGCACACTGTCACATCCATAGCTATACATGAGCATGTGCATGTCAGTGTGGGTCCTGTAGTATTACAGTGTCCTATCCATAGTTATGCATGTGGGTGTGCATATGAGTGTCTGACCTATAGTAGCACAGTGTCCCATCCATAGTTATGCATGTGGGTGTGCATGTCAGTGTAAGCCCCACAGTAGCCCAGTGCCCCATCCTCAGCTATGCATATGAGTGTGTATGTGTTTGTGCCATATAGTAGCACAGTTCCCCATCCATAGCTATGCATGTGGATTGCATGTGTATGTGTGCCTTATAGTAGAACAGTGCCTCATCCATAACTATGCATGTCGGTGTGATTGTGAGTTTGTGCCCTAAAGCAGCACAGAGACCCATCCATAGCTATCAATGTGGGTGTGTAGTTAATTGCATTCCCTACAGTAGCACAGTGTGCCATCAATAGCTGTGCATGTGTGTCTGCATGTGACAGTGTTCCCTATAGTAGCACAGTGTCACATCCTTAGTTATGCATGTGAGTGTATGCATGTGAGTGTGTGCCATATAGTAGCACAGTGTCCTATACATTACTATGCATGTATGTGTGCATGTAAGTGTGTGCCTTACAGTAGCACAGTGCCCCATCCCCAGCTATGCATGTGGGTGAGCATGTGTGTGTGTGCCCTGCAGGAGAACAGTGCCACATCCAAAACTATGCATGTGGGCATGCATGTGAGATTCTGCCCTATAGCAGCATGGTGTGCAATCCTAGCGAATCATGTGGGTGTGCATGTGTCTGCCCTAGAGTAGAACAGTGCCCCATCCATAGCTATGCATTTAGCTGTCTGTGGTCGTGTGCCATAAGTACCACAGTGCTCCATCTATAGTTATGCATGTGCATGTAACTGTGTGCCCTATGGCAGCACACTGCCCCAACTATAACTATCAATTTGGGTGTGCATCTAATTGTGTGTACTATAGTAGCAAAGTGCCCCATCCATAGATGTGCATGTTTATGTGCATGTGCATGTGAGAGTGTGCCATATGGTAGCACTTTGTCCCAGCCTTAGTTATGCATGTGCATGTGAGTGTGTGCCCTATAGCAACACAGTACCCCATCAATAGCTATGCATGTGCGTGTGCAAGTGAGAGTGTTGCCCTATAGTAGCACAATGTCCCATCAATAACTATGCATGTGTATGTGTGCATGTAAGTGTGTGTCCTACAGTAGCACAGTGCCACATCTCCAGCTGTGCATGTGGGTGTTCACATATGTAAGTGTGCCTTACAGGAGAACAGTGCCCCACCCATAAATATGCATTTGGGTGTGCATGTGAGGGTGTGCCTTATAGCAGCATGATGTCACATCCATAGCTATGCATGTGCCTGTACATGTAAGTCTGTGCCTTATAGTAGCACTGTGTCCAATCCATATCTATGCATGTGAGTGTGCAAGTGAGTGTGTGCCCTATAGTAGCACAGTGCCTCATCCTTAGCTATGCATGTGGGTATGCAAATGTGCACATGCCCTATAGTGGCACAGTGCCCCATCCAGAGCTATGCATGTGTGTGTGTGCATGTGATTGTGTGCACTATAGTAGCACAGTGCCCCATCCTTAGCTATGTATGTCCATATGAGTGTCTGCCCTACAGAAGCACAGTGCCCCATCCATAGCTCTGCATTTAGCTGTGTGTGAGTGTGAGCCCTATAGCAGCACAGTGCCTCTGACATACCTATGCATGTGCATGCCCATGTTAGTTTGCGACCTATAGTAGCAAAGTACCCCATCCATACTTATGCATGTATGTGTGCATGTGAGCTTGTGCCCTATAGCAGCACAATGTCTCTTCCATTGCTATGCATGAGGGTGTGCATGTGAGTGTGTACCCTATAGTAGAACATTGCCCATCCATAGTTATGCATGTGCATGTGAGTGTGTGCCATATAGTAGAACAGTGCCCCATCAATAAATATGCATGCAGGTGTGCATGTCAGTGTGTGCTGTGTAGTAGCACAGTGTCCCATCCATAACTATGCATGCAGGTGTGCATGTGAGTGTGTGCCATATAGTAGCATAGTACCCAATCCATAGCTATGCATGTGATTGTGCAAGTGAGTGTGTGCCCTACAGTAGCACACTCTCACATCCACAGCTATGCATGTGCATGTGTATGTCAGTGTGTGTCCTGTAGCATTACAGTGTCCTATCGATAGTTATGCATGAGGGTGTGCATATGAGTGTCTGACCTATGGTAGCACAGTATCTCATCCATACTTATGCATGTGGGTATGCATGTCAGGGTATGACCTAAAGTAGCCCAGTACCCCATCCTCAGCTATGCATGTGGGTGTGCATGTGTGTGCCATATAGTAGCACAGTTCCCTATTCATAGCTATGCATGTGGATGTACATGTGTATGTGTGGCTTATAGTATCACAGTACCTCATCCATTGCTATGCATGTGGTTGTGCATGCACATTTGTGATCTATATCAGCACAGAGATGCTACTATAGTTATCAATGTGGGTGTGCAGCTAATTGCATTTCCACCAGTAGCACAATGTCCCATCAATAGCTGTGCATGTGTGTCTGCATGTGAGAGTGTGCCCTATAGAGGCCAGTTTCACAACCTTAGTTAAGGATGTGTGTGTGCATGTGGTTGTGTGCCCTATAGCAGCACAGTGTCCAATACATTACTATGCATGTGTGTGTGCATGTAAGTGTATGCCCAACATTAGCACAGTGCCCCATCCCCAGCTATGCATGTGAGTGTGCGTGTGTGTGTGTGTGTGTGTGTGTATGTGTGTGTGTGTGTGTGCGTGTGTGTGTGTGCCCTACAGAAGAACAGTGCTAAATCCAAAACTATGCATGTGCATGTGCATGTGAGATTCTTCCCTATAGTTACATGGTGTGTAATCCATAGCTATGCATGCGGGAGTGCATGTAAGTATATGCCCTACAGTAGCACAGTGCCCCATCCATAGCTATGCATTAAGCTGTGTGTGGGCGTGTGCCCTACAGTACCACAATGCACCATCTATAGCTATGCATGTGCATGTGCATAAGAGTGTGTGCCCTATAGTATCACAGTGCTCCATCTGTAGTTATGCATGTGCATGTACATGTAACTGTAGGACCTATGGCAACACACTGCCCCATCCATAGCTATCAATTTGGGTGTGCATCTAATTGTGTGCACCATAGTAGGAAAGTGCCCCATTCATAGAGATGCATGTGTCTATGCATGTGCATGTGAGAGTGTGCCCTATGGTAGTACATTCTCCAAACCTTAGTTATGCATGTGTGCATGCATGTGAGTGTGTGCCTTATAGTAGCACAGTGACCCATAAATAGCTATGCATGTGTGTGTGCAAGTGAGAGTGGTGCCTAAAGTAGCACAATGTCCCATCAATTACTATGCACGTGTGTGTGCATGTAAGTTCCTACAGTAGCACAGTGCCACATCTCCAGCTATGCATGTGGGTGTTCACATGTGTGAGTGTGCCTTAAAGTAGAATAGTGGCCCATCCATAAATATGCATATGGGTGTGCATGTGAGGGTATGCTCTATAGTAGCACAGTGTCCCATCCCCAGCTATGCATGTGGGTTTGCAAATGTGTATATGCCCTGTAGGAGCACAGTGCACCATACAGAGCTATGCATCTGTGTGTCCATGTGATTGTGTTCACTATAGAAGCACAGTGCCCCAACCTTTGCTATGTATGTGCATGTGTGCATGAGTGTGTGCCCTAGAGAAGCACAGTGCCCCATCCATAGCTATGCATTTAGTTGGGTGAGGCATATAGCAGCACAGAGCCCCCTCCATAGCTATGCATGTACGTGTGCATGTAAGTTTGCGACCTATAGTAGAACATTGCCCATCAATAGCTATACATGCACATGTGAGTGTGTGCCCTATAGTAGAACAGTACCCCAACCATAAACATGCATGTGGGTGTGCATGTGAAAGTGTGCCATATAGTAGCACAGTGTCCCATCCATAGCTACGCATGCAGGTGTGCATGTAAGTGTGTGCCATATAGTAGCTTAGTGCCCTATCCATAGCTAAGCATGTGCTTGTGTAAGTGAGTGTGTGCCCTACAGTAGCATACCCTCACATCCACAGCTATGCATGTGCATGTCAGTGTATGTCCTATAATATTACAGTGTCCCATCCATTATTATGCATGTGGGTGTGCATGACAGTGTATGCCCTACAGTAGCCTAGTGCCAAATCCTCAGCTATGCATGTGGGTGTGCGTGTGTGTGTGTGTGTGTGTGTGTGTGTGTGTGTGTGTGTGTGTGTGTGTGTGTGTGCGTGTGTGTGTGTGTGTGTGTGTGTGTGTGTGTGTGTGTGTGTGTGCCATAAAGTAGCACAGTTCCCCATCCATAACAATGTATGTGGGTGTGCATGTGAGTTTGTGCCCTATAGCACCATAGAGATCCATCCATAGCTAGCAATGTAGGTGTGCAGCTAATTGCATGCCCTATAGTAGCACATTGCCCCATCAATAGATATGTATGTATATGTGTGTGTGTGTGTGTGTGTGTGTGTGTGTGTGTGTGTGTGTGTGTGTGTGTGTGTGTGTGTGCATCTCAGAGTGTGCCCTATGGTAGCACATTCTCCCAAACTTAGTTGTGCACGTGCATGTGCATGTGCGACTGTGTCTCTAGTAGCATGATGTGCAATCCATAGCTATGCATGTGGCTGTGCATGTAAGTGTCTGCCCTACAGTAGCACAGTGCCCCATCCATAACTACACATTTTGCTGTCTGTGAGCTTTTGCCCTACAATACCACAGTGCATGATCCATAGCTATGCATGTGCATGTGCATGAGAGTGTGTACCCTATAGTAGCATATTGCCAATCCATAGCTATGCATGTGGGTGTGCATGGGACTGTGTGCCATATAGCTGCATAGTGCCCCATTCATAGCTATGGATGTGCTTGTGTATGTGAGTTTGTGTCCTACGGTAGGACATTGTCACATCCATAGCTGTGCATATGTGTGTGCATGTTGAGTGCACATCCTATAGTACCACAGTGTCCTATCCATAGTTATGCACGTGGGTGGGCATGTGAGTGTCTGCCGTACAATAACACAGTGCCCCATCCCCAGTTATGCATGTGGGTGTGCATGTGTGTGCCCAAGAGTAGAACAGTGTCCCATCCATAAATATGCATGTGGGTGCTCCTGTGAGTCTGAGGTTCCTACAGCAGCACAATGTCTCATCTATAGCTATGCATGTGTGTGTGCATGTGAGTTTGTCCCCTATAGTAGCACGGTGTCCAATCCATAGCTATGCATGCGGGTGTACATGTGAGTGTATGCCCTATAGTAGAACAGTTCTCCATTCCCAGCTATGCATGTTGGTATGCATGTGTGTGTGTGTGTGTGTGTGTGTGTGTGTGTGTGTGTGTGTGTGTGTGTGTGTGTGTGTGTGTGTGCCCTATAGTAGCACAGTGTCCTATCCAGAGCTATGCATGTGTGAATGCATGTGATTGTGTGTGCTATAGTAGCACAGTGCCCCAACTTTAGCTATGTATGTGCATTTGCATGTGAGTGGTTGCCCTACAGTAGCACAGTGCCCAATCCATAGCTATGCATATGGGTGTGCATGTGAGTTTGTGACTTATAGTAGCACAGTACCCCATCAATAGTTATGCATGTACGTGTGCATGTGAATATGTGCCCTATAGCAGCACCCTGTCCTTTCCATAGCTATGCATGAGGGTGTGCATATGAGTGCATAACTTATAGTAACACAGTGTCCCATTCATGTTATGCATGTGGGTGTGGATGTGAGTGTGTGTCCTATAGTAGCACATTGACCCATACATATGTATGCATGTGTGAGTGCATGTGAGTGTGCAACTTTTGGAGCACAGTACCCGATCCATAGCTATGCATGTGGGTGTGCACCTGAGTGTGCTGAGTGTGTCTTATAGTAGCACTTTGCCCCATCCATAGCTATGCATGTGGGTGTGCATGTGAGTGTGTGCACTATAGTAGCACAGTGCCTCATCTATAGGTATGCATGTGTGAGTGCATGTGAGTGTGTGCCCTTCAGTAGCACAGTGTCTCATCCATAGCTATGCATGTGGGTGTGCATGTCAGTGTGTGCCCAACAGTAACACTGTACCCCATTCATAGCTATGCATGTGTGAGTGTACATGTGAGTTTGTGCCTAATAATTGCACAATGCTCCATCCATAGCTGTGCATGTGCTTGTGCATGTGCATATCAGTGTGTGTCCTATTGTAGCACAATGCGCGATCCACAGTTATGCATGTGCATGTAAATGTGTGCCCTATAGAACCAAAGTGCCCCATCCATTGCTATCCATGTGCATGTGCATGTCAGTGTGTGCTCAGTATTAATACAGTGCCCTATCCATAGCTATGCATGTGAGTGTGCGCTTATAATAGTACACTGCTCCATCCATAGCTATGCATATGTGTGTATGTGTGCAGAAGTGAGTATGTGCCTTATAGGAGCGTAGTACTCCATCCATATCTATGCATGTGCATTTGTATGTGAATGGTTGCCCTATAGTAGCAGTCACCCATCCATAGATATGTATGTGGGTGTGCATATGAGTGGGCTGCCTTACAGTAGCATGGTGCCCCATCCATAGCTATGAATGTGCATATGAGTGTGTGCCCTATACTAGCACAGTATCCCATTATTAGTTATGCATTTGCATGTGCATGTGAGTGTGTGTCCTATAGTAGCACAGTGTCCAATCCATTGCTATGCATGTGTGTGGGCATATGGGTTTGTGCCCTACAGTAGCACAGTGCCCCATCCATACCTATGTATGTGGGAGTGTATGTAAGTATATGCCCTATAGTAGACCAGTGTCCCATCCACAGCTATCCATGTGTGTGTGCATTTGAGTATTTGCCCTTTAGTGTCACAGTGTCCCATCCATAGCTATGCATGTGGATGTACATCTGATTGTGTGCCTAATAGTAGCACAGTGCCCCATCCATAGATATGCATGTGGGTGTGTATATGAGTGTGTGCCCTACAGTAGCACAGTGCCCCATCCATAGCTATGAATGTGCATGTGAGTGTGTGTCCTATAGTAGAAGAGTGTCCAATCCATTGCTATGTATGTGTGTGTGCATATGGGTTTGTGCCCTACAGTAGCACAGTGCCCCATCCATACCTATTTATGTGGATGTGTATGTAAATATGTGCCCTATAGTAGCATAGTGTCCCATCCACAGCTATGTATGTGTGTGTGCATGTGAATGTGTGCACTTTAGTGGCACAGTGTCCCATCCATAGCTATGCATGTGGATGTGCATGTGATTGTCTGCCTAATAGGAGCACAGTGTCCCATCCATTGCTCTTTGGGTGTCATGTGAGTGTTTGTCCTATAGTAGCGCAGTGCCCCATCCATAACTATACATGTGGGTGTGCATGTGTGTGTGTGTGTGTGTGTGTGTGTGTGTGTGTGTGTGTGTGTGTGTGTGTGCGCTGTATAATAGCAGTATCTCATCATTAGCTATGCATGTGAATGGGCATGTGTATGTGTGCCTTATAGTAGCGCAGTGTCTCATCTGTAGCTATGCATGTGGGTGTGCATGTGAGTATGTGCCCTATAATAGAACAATGTCCCATCCATTACTATGCATTTGTGTGTACATGTAAGTGTGGGCCCTACAGGAGCACACTTCCCCATCCCCAATTATACATATGGGTGTGCATGTGTGTGCAAGTGCCCTACAGTAGAACAGTGTCCAATCCATTGCTATGCATATGTGTGTGCATATGAGTTTATGCCCTATAGTAGCATGGTGTCCAATCAATAGCTATGAATGTGGGTGTGCATGTGAGTGTGTGCCCTATAGTAGCACAGTGCCCCTTCCCCAGCTATGCATGTGGGTATGCATGTGTGTGTGTGCCCTATAGTAGCACAGAGCCCCACCCAGTGCTATGCATGTGTGTGTTGATGTGACTGTGGCACTATAGTAGCACATTACCCCACCATTAGCTATGTATGTGGATTTACATGTAATTGTCTGCCCACAAACATGCTGGTTGGATAGGTTTCTGACCCAGAGTCTCCCCATACTCTGGAATAGACTGCCCATACATGTCAAGCAGAGGGCCTCCTTAGCCCTCTTCAAAAGGAACCCTGACAATTGGATGGGAGATAGGAAATTTACCTCGGGGATCACATCAGTCACCCTGCTAGACAGGGGTCCAGGAAAAAATATTGTGTGAAGAAATATCCAAGGAATTGTTATGGCTAGGCTTGTATAGGCCCTAGTGCCGATAGACTAGTAACAACCTATGAACATAAGAACCTATAGTAACACAGTGCCCCATACATTTTTATGTATTTGGCTGTGTGTGAGTGTGAGCCATATAGAAGCACAGTTCCCTATCCATAGCTATGCATGTGTGAGTGTACATGTGAGTTTGTGCCTTATAGTAGCACAATGACCCATCCATAGCTAAGCATGTGAATGTGCATGTCAGTGTATGTCCTATAGTAGCACAATGCTCCATCCATAGTTACGCATATTCATCTGCATGTAAATGGGTGCCATATTGTAGCAATGTGTCCCATCCATTGCTATCCATGTTCTTTTGCATGTCAGTGTGTGCTCAGTATTAATACAGTGCCCTATCCATAGCTATGCATGCGAGCATGCATGTGAGTGTGTGCTTATAATACTACAGTGCTCCACCCACAGCTATGCATGTGTGTATGTGTGCACAAGTGAGTATGTGCCTTGTAGTAGCATAGTATCCATCCATGTCTATGGATGTGCATGTGGCATGTGTATGTGAATGGTTGCCCTATAGTAGCACAGTGCCCCATCCATTGGTATGCATGTGTGTGGGTATATGAGTTTGTGCCCTACAGCAGCACAGTGCCCCATCCATACCTATGCATGTCGGTGTCTATGTAAGTATGTGGCCTATAGTAGCACAGTGTCCCATCCAAAGATATGCATGTGTGTGTGTGTGCATGTGACTGTGTGCCTAATAGTATCACAGTGTCCCATCCACTGCTCTGTGGGTGTGCATGTGAGTGTTTGCCCTATAGTAGCGCAATTGCCTATCCATAGCTATACATGTGGGTGTGACTGTGTGTGTGTGTGTGTGTGTGTGTGTGTGTGTGTGTGTGTGTGTGTGTGTGTGTGTGTGTGTGTGTGTGTGTGTGTTTGTGTCTGTGTGTGTGGCATATAATAGCAGTGTCCCATCCATAGTTATGCATGTGGATGGGCATGTGTATGTGTGCCTTATAGTCGCACAGTGCCTCATCTGTAGCTATGCATATGGGTGTGTATGTGAGTATGTGCCCTATAGTAATACAATTTCCCATCCATTACTATGCATGTGTGTGTACATGTAGGTGTGGGCCCTACAGGTGCACAGTGCCCCATCCCCAATTATGCATATGGGTGTGCATGTGTGTGCACATGCCCTACAGTAGAACAGGGTTCAATCCATTGCTATGCATGTGGGTGTGTGTGCATATGAGTTTGTACCCTACAGTACAATGGTGTCTAATCAATAGCTATGCATATGGGATTGCATGTGAGTTTGTGCCCTATAGTAGCACAGTGCCCTATCCAGAGCTATGCATGTGTGTGCATGTGATTGTGGCACTATAGTAGCACAGTGGCCCACCATTAGTTATGTATGTGAATTTGCATGTGAGTGTCTGCCCTGTAGTAACACAGTGCCCCATCCATAGTTATGTATTTGGCTGTGTGAGTGTGAGCCATAACGAAGCACAGTTCTTCATCCATAGCTATGCACTTGTGAGTGTACATGTGAGTTTGTGCCTTATAGTAGCACAATGCTCCATCCATAGTTATGCTTGTGCATGTGCATGTGCATGTAAATGTGTGCCTTATAGTAACAAAGCACCCCATCCATTGCTATCCATGTTCATGTGCATGTCAGTGTGTGCTCAGTATAAATACAGTGCCCTATCCATAGCTATGCATGTGAGTGTATGTTTATAATAGTACAGTGCTCCATTCACAGCTATGTATGTGTGTATGTGTGGACACATGAGTATGTGCATTAGAGTAGCATAGTGTCCCTCCATGTCTATGCACGTGCATGCCTATGTGAATGGTTACCCTATAGGAGCACAGTGCCGAATCCATACATATACAAGTGAGTGTGCATATGAGTGTGTGCCTACAGTAGCACAGTGCCCCATCCATAGCTCTGCATGTGCATGTGAGTGTGTGCCCTATAATACTGTGTCCCATCCTTAGTTATGCTTTTGTGTGTGCATGTGATTGTGTGTCCTACAGTAGCACTGTGTCTAATCCATTGCTATGCATGTGTGTATGCATATGAATTTGTGCCCTACAGTAGCACAGTGTGCCATCCATAGCTATGCATGTGCATGTGAGTGTATGCCCTATAATAACACAGTGTCCCGTCCTTAGTTATGTGTTTACATGTGCATGTGAGTGTGTTTTCTACAGTAGCACATTGTCCAATCCATTGCTATGCATGTGTGGATGCATATGAGTTTGTGCCCTAGAGTAGCACAGTGCCCCATCCATACCTATGTATGTGTGTGTGCATATGAGTGTGTGACCTTTAGTGGCACAGTGTCCCATCCATAGCTATGCATGTGGGTGTGCATGTGATTGTGTGCCTAATAGCAGCACAGTGTCCCATCCCCAGCTATGCATGTGGTATGCATGTGTGTGTGTTTGTCCTATAGTAGCACAGCACCCCATCCATAGCTATGCATGCGCATGTGCATGTCAGTTTGTGTCCTATAGTAGCAAAATGCTCCATCCATAGTTACGTATGTGCATGTGCATGTAATTGTGTGCCGTATAGTAGCAATGTGCCCCATCCATTGCTACCCATGTTCTTGTGCATTTCAGTGTGTGTTCAGTATTACTACAGTGCCCTATCCATAACAATGCATGTGAGTATGCATGTGAGTGTGTCCTTATAATTGTACAGTGCTCCATCCACAGCTATGCATGTGTGTATGTGTGCACAAGTGAGTATGTGCCTTGTAGTAGCATAGTATCCATCCATGTCTATGCATGTGCATGTGTATGTGAATGGTTGCCCTATAGTAGCACAGTGCCCCATCCATAGATATGCATGTAAATGTGCATATGAGTGTGTGCCCTAGAGCATCACAGTGCCCTATACATACTATGAATGTGCATGTGAGTGTGTGTCCTATAGTAGCACAGTGTCCAATGCATTGCTATGCATGTCTGTGGGTATATGAGTTTGTGCCCTTCAGTAGCACAGTGCCTCATCCATACCTATGTATGTGGGTGTGTATGTAAATATATGGCCTATAGTAGCACAGTGTCCCATCCACAGCTATGCATGTGTGTATGTGTGTGCATGTGACTGTGTGCCTAATAGTATCACAGTGTCCCATCCATTGCTCTGTCTGCGTACATGTGAGTATTTGTCCTATAGTAGCGCAGTGCCCCATCCATAGCTATACATGTGGGTGTGCATGTGTGTGTGTGTGTGTGTGTGTGTGTGTGTGTGTGTGTGTGTGTGTGTGTGTGTGTGTGTGTGTGTGCACGCGCCATATAATAGCAGTGTGCCATCCATAGATATGCATGTGGATGTGCATGCGTATGTCTGTCTTATAGTAACGCAGTGCCTCATCTGTAACTATGCATGTGGGTGTGCATGTGAGTATGTGCCCTATAGTAGCACAATGTCCCATCCATTACTACGCATGTGTATGTACATGTAAGTGTGGGCCCTACTGGAGCACAGTGCCCCATCCCCAATTATGCATATGGGCGTGCATGTGTGTGCGCATGCCCTACAGTAGAACAGTGTCCAATCCATTGCTATGCATGTGTGTGTGTGCATATGAGTTTGTGCCCTACAGCAGCATGGTGTCTAATCATTAGCTATGCATATAGGTGTGCATTTGAGTGTGTGCCCTAGAGTAGCACAGTGCCCATTCCCCAGGTATACATGTGACTGTGCATGTGTGTGTGCCATATAGTAGCACAATACCCCATCCAGAGCTATGTATGTGTGTGCATTTGATTGTGGCACTATAGTAGCATGGTGCCCTACCATTAGCTATGTATGTGGATTTGCATGTGAGTGTCTTTCCTATAGTAACACAGTGCACCATCCATAGTTATGTATTTGGCTGTGTTAGTGTGAACCATAATGAAGCACAGTTATAAATCCATAGTTATGCACATGTGATTGTACATGTAAGTTTGTGCCTTATAGTAGCACAGTGCTCCATCCATAGCTATGCATATGCATGTGCATGTCAATGTGTATACTATAGTAACACAATGCTCCATCCATAGTTATGCATGTGCATTTGCATGTAAATATGTGCCCCATATTAACAAAGTACCGATCCATTGCTATCCATCTTCATGTGCATGTCAGTGTGTGCTCACTATTAATACAGTGCCCTATCCATAGCTATACATGTGAGTATGCATGTGAGTGTATGCTTATAATAGTACAGTGCTCCATTCACAGCTATGTATGTGTGTATGTGTGCACACATGAGTATGTGCCTTATAGTAGCATAGTGTCCCTCCATGTCTATGCACGTGCATGTGTATGTGAATGGTTACCCTATAGGAGCACAGTGCCAAATCCATACATATGCAAGTGGGTGTGCATATGAGTGTGTGCCCTACAGTAGCACAGTGCCCCATTCATAGGTCTGCATGTGCATGTGAGTGTGTGCCCTATAATACAGTGTCCCATCCTTAGTTATGCTTTTGTGTGTGCATGTGATTGTGTGTCCTACAGTGGCACAGTGTCCAATCCATTGCTCTGCATGTGTGTATGCATATGAGTTTGTGCCCTACAGTAGCACAGTGCCCCATCCGCACCTATGTATGTGGGTGTGTATGTAAGCATGTGCCCTATAGTAGCACAGTGTCCCATCTACAGCTATGTATGTGTGTGTGTGTGTGTGTGTGTGTGTGTGTGTGTGTGTGTGTGTGTGTGTGTGTGTGTGTGTGGGTGTGTATGTGTGCATGTGAGTGTGTGCCCTTTAATGTCACAGTGTCCCATCCATAGCTATCCATGTGGGTGTGCATATGACTGTGTGCCTAATAGTAGCACAGTGTCCCATCCATTGCTCTGTCGGTGTGCATGTGAGTGTTTGTCCTATAGTAGCACAGTACCCCATCCATAGCTATACATTTGGGTGTGCATGAGTGTGTTTATGTGTGCAGTATAATAGCAGTGTCCCATCGATAGCTATGCATGTGTATGTGTGTGTGTATGTGTGCCTCATCGTAGTACAATGTGTCATCCATAGGTATGCATGTGGGTGTGCATGTTAGTATGTGCCCTATAGAAGCACAATGCCCCATCCATTACTATGCATGTGTGTATACATGTAAGTTTGGGCCCTACAGGAGCACAGATCCTCATCCCCAATTATGCATATGGGTGTGCATGTGTGTGTGCCTACCCTACAGTAAAACAGTGTCCAATCCATTGCTATGCATGTGTGTGTACATATGAGATTGTGCCCTATAGTAGCACGGCATCCAATCAATAGCTATGCATGTGGGTGTTCTTGTGAGTGTGTGCTCTACAGTAGCACAGTGCACTTTCCCCAGTGATTTGTGTGGGTATGCATGTGTGTGTGTGTGTGTTCTATAGTAGCTCAGTGCCCCATCCAGAGCTATGCATGTGTGTGTGCATGTGATTGTGGTGCTATTGTAGCACAGTGCCTCACCATTAACTATATGTGTGGATTTGCATGTGAGTGTTTGCCCTACAGTAACACAGTACCCCATCCATACCTATGTATTTGGCTATGTGTGAGTGTGAGCCATATAGCAGCACAGTTCCCCATCCATAGCTATGCATGTGCATGTGAGTTTGCGACCTATAGTAGTGCAGTACCCCATCCATAGTTATGCATGCATGTGTGCATGTGAGTATGTGCCTATAGCAGCACAGTGTCCCTTCCATTAGAATGCACATGGGTGTGCATGTGAGTGTGTGCATTACAGTAACACAGTGCCCCATCGATAGCTATGCAATTGTATTTGTATGTGAGTGTGTGCCCTATAGCAGCACATTTTCCGATCCTTAGCTGTGCAGGTGCATATGCATGTGAGTGTCTGCACTACAGTAGTACAGTGTCCCATCCATAGCTGTGTATATGCATGTGCATGTGAGTGGCTGCCCAATATTATCACAGTGCCCCATCCATAGCAATTCATGTGGGTGTGCATGTTTGTGTGTGCCCAATAGTAGCACAGTGCCCCTTCCTTAGGTAAGCACTTGGGTGTGCATGTGAGTGTGTGCATTACAGTAGCACAGTGCCCCATCGATAGCTCTGCAATTGGATTTGTATGTGAGTGTGTGCCCTATAGCAGCACATTGTCCGATCCTTAGCTGTGCAGGTGCATATGCATGTGAGTGTCTGCACTACAGTAGTACAGTGTCCCATCCATAGCTATGTATATGCATGTGCATGTGAGTGTGTGCCCAATATTATCACAGAGCCCCATCCATAGCAATTCATGTGGGTGTGCATGTTTGTGTGTGCCCAATAGTAGCACAGTGCCCCTTCCTTAGGTAAGCACGTGGGTGTGCATGTGAGTGTGTGCATTATAGTAGTGCAGTGCCCCATCAATAGCTATGCAAGTGGGTTTATATGTGTGTGGTCTATAGTAACACAGTGCCCCATCCATAGCTAAGCATGTCAGTGTGCATGCGCCTGTGTGCCCTATAGTAGCGCATTGCCCCATTGATAGCTATGCATATCAGTATGCATGTACCTGTGTGCCCTATAGTAGCACATTGCCCCATCGATAGCTATACATGTGTATTTGTATGTGAGTGTGGGCCCTATAGTAGCACAGTGCCCCATCCATATCTATGCATCTGTGTGTGCATGTGAATGTGTGCCGTCTAGTAGCACAGTGTCCCATTCATAGCTATGCATGTCAGTGTACATGTGAGTGTGTGCTCTATAGTTGCAGAGTGCCCCATCCATTGCTATGCATGTGAGTGTTTTCCCTATAGTAGCACAGTACCACATCCATAGTTAGCTTCTCTGCTTTTTGCTGAAGGAGTATGAGATAGGCCCTAGCAACCTAGCTAATCTGAAATGGATAAATCATGTAATCAGAGACTTTTTTTATTGTGTTCCTATCCACTTTGCTCCTTCTTTTTGTCCTATTAATTTTAAAGTAGCAATAAGTCTCAAAAATGTTTGCAAATATAACAAACTGGTTAGGTTAACTGGAGACCAGCCATCAAGACAATTACAGGACAGTTTGCTTCCTTGTTATACATGCTAAATCAAGTATAGCATTGCTGGAGTTCCACTTTAGCTGTTTCAAAGTTTAGTACAACAACATTACAGACATTTCAAACAAGTGTCAGCATTTGCTCAAAAACATGTCCTTCTGACTATTTACTTTGATGCAAAGCTATCTAAAGTATTTGTTTTCTTTGTATGCTTCAGCATCCACTGTGTTTATTGTGTTTACGTTTTATATTTTGTTTAACTTTGTATCTTAATATTTTCTCCTTCCGGTTCTCTATATTTTGAGTTATTAATGCATCTTTTACACGTGGATACTTTTCTTTTGAAATCACTGTTCAGTATCTGTAAATACTGTTGGTAATGGGAACTTTCTTCTGTCATGCTATTTGCAGGTGGACTCTGCTCTGTATGTTTTACCTGGTTAACCTGATATAAATATAAATATGAACATAAGTAATTATGACTGCAAGCATACATTTGTTGACCTACTTCCCCAAATGATTCAGATGCTATCGGCCTTTGGATCTCTTCATTGTCTGGAAAGTGCTGCCTGGTGATAGGTAGCTTTCCTCTACTCTGAGTTGTACATTGGCTGTCCTATTCCTGCTTTGCCTCAAAGTATACTCACCTTTGGGGATTTCTTTGTTAGACACACAATAATTTAATATTCTGGCCCGAGCTTAACCTGCCATTTGGGAACATCACCCTGGACTTTTGCAAGAATAATTTATGCAATAATCAGTGCTCTCAATAAGACAGAAGTACATCTGTCTTGGTGAATGAATTTCTGATTCATGACTGCAGTAGGTAGTGATTTGATATTACTCTGTCTTATGACAATGCAAGTAATGAGAGAAAGAACATTTATTTGAAACTGTATAACAGACTCATGTTTGGAAGTAGCAATTTGGAAATCTACTTGTCTGTGGCAAAGATAATTATGCAGGACAGGTAAAAATGTGTATGACTGCACAACACTTTCCAATAGTAGTATAAGGTGCTCCTGTACCTTTTGGATATATGGTACTGCCTTTGGTGAAAGACAGAGCACTTACTATGACTGGTTACAAGAAAAAAACAAAACACTATTGCAATGATACAAATGCTGAATGGTAATCCCATCTTCAGCACTAATAATGCTATAGCAATGCACAGTATAGGATAGTTCAAATTCTGCTTATCATAATAATTCATTAATTTGGCACACATGCACATCATGAACCATTTGATAAATGAAGACTACAGAACTCGGGGGGGTGATATTCATTTATGACAAACACAAACTTTAACTGTGCATATGATTTTTGGAACCTCTTACCCATTAAGCCTTTGAGGTGTATATTTTTAATCAGCATGTAAAGCAATGTCAGAACAGAAGCACATTCATTACTCATGTTCTAGCACCTTAGCACTGTTTTCAGAAAGCAGAGTTTGTTGTCTGTTTATATTAGTAAATACTATACATTTTGTGACACACACAAACAAAACACTGTCTTATTGCATCTATATTTTATGTGCTGCCTACAGGTATATGTGTAGATACATATATATATATATATATATATATATATATATATATATATATATATATATATATATAAAGTCCACAAATAATCCCAGCACTCGAAATGAATCACAAGGTCAGCATAAAGTGAAAAGTAGTTTATTGGACAACCACAGCCCAACAACACAAACCGGTGGCCGGTTTCGCTCACAGCGTCCTCAGTGTGCAATAAAAAATGGAAAGGCAAGTCTAGATATACGCGCAATGCGTATAGCGTACGTAACTCCTTAAAGACACAGTACTTCAATAGCAAACATGGAGCCCAAGCTGATAGTGGCTAAGGGCAAAAGATTTAGTAAATGTATATGTATATATAAAAAAAGTGCTTTTAATATGTCACTAAGCACAATACTAAGTAGAGCAATGAACTATTGCTCACTTATAATTGAGTATGATGCTTAATAAAATAACCTAATGGTTGACCAAAAACATACATACATGTATATACATACACACCTACTCACTCATAAACAAAAATATATACATTCCAATGTAGACAGGCACTCAAGCCACCACACTTACATGAAACATATACATTGAAGTGTGCAAAAATGCATAAACACAAACAACCATATGTGCATCTGCATAGAAATCATATGAATATAAATATATCCAAATTTATATATTCATATTCATTCCAATTGCCCCATGATGATACCCACAACCAAACAGCAAGATTGCAGCAAAATTAATAAACCCCAATAGCCTATATACAATAAGACATGCACGAATATGCATCTATCTCTACAAAAGTTCCTTTTCTAAGAACATCTAATATATCAAAAACCACAATTATTACCAATGGTCATTCAACCCTGTATATATAGAGAGAGAGAGAATGAGAGAGAGAGAGATGTTAAAAAATAGACACACTGATGTTAAATATAACAGTATGTCATGGAAACAAATGAATGCACTTATCTCCAGTGAATAGTTCCTGTCCCTGTCCTGCTGGATTTATAGTATTAGCAGAGACAAAACATACCATTATTACCAAATTACACATATAGTATCAATATTTTCATTGTACAATTTTTTGCAAATAAAGAGCATCTTTCCCAAGCACTCCTTCTGTGACTTGATGTAAGAGCTATAAGGGAGGTTTAAAGAACTATATATGCTAAAGGTAAACTTACATTAGACACATTCAATGAATTGTATTAATACATTGAATAATTAGGGTGATTCCAAAATGGTGGTCGGCTAGTGAACAGCTTTCACACAGAGCTCCTTACTTCATTTACTTTTCCAAGTCTTTTTTTTATCTCAAAAAGCTATTGGTCGTCCGTATAAACAAGGAAAGTTTATGCATTCTTATCAACTCGGATTATTCAGCATCTCAAGCTTTCAGAATCTTGTAAGACAGACTTGTATCTACTTATTATTCTCCGAACTGTCATACTCACAGAGTTCCATAAGGCCTACTCTCAGTTGCAGCATTCCGAAGACCACATGGCCAGACAGCTAAAATCTTCAAATGATCCTATTACAATGGAGACACAAACAACAAAAGCCAAATCTTCAGCAATCTTCTCATCAGAAAAGGAAAATCTATCTAAAAGACAAAAAAACAAATAAACAAAACCCGGAATCTATCAAAAATAACACCAGCATAATTGAGGACTCCAGCTTCCACATGGATGAGTTAAAACAGGCCCTACAACCTATACATTCAGCTTTAAAAGACTTCTCGGAACAACTCTCTTCTATAGGTAAATCAATCAGCCAAATTGTGGATAGAGTGGACACACTTGAACAGAAAACACAATCAAATGACCTGCAAATACAATCCCTTACAGATGATCTCCGTGCTAAAACAACTGCCATCACTGAACTGCAATTGAAATTCACTGACCTGGAGGCTAGAAGTAGGAGAAACAATATTCTAATAAGAGGTCTCCCAGAAAACTACGACAATCAAGGCCTTCTTAACATCACAAAACAGTTATTTGAATCACTCCTACACCTGGATGGAGAGAACCCTGAATTAATCATTGAAAGAGCTCATTGTGTACTCTATAAGCATCAGGACACCTCAGTTCCTCGCCAAATCTACGTTAAATTACTCAATTACCAAATTACACAAAAAATACTATCCTCTGCCAAAAAGCACAAAACTCTTATGTGGAACAATAACAGAATTACCTTTGCTCAAGATCTACCCCTTGCCATCAAGGAGAACAGACATAAACTTGCTCCGTTTTATTCAGATCTCATCAAAAGAAACATTCGATTTCAAATGCGCTTTCCCAACAACCTGATCTTCTACAAGAATGATGTTAAATTTTCAGTCACCTCACAAAGCAAAGCTAAAGAAGCCTTTATCAAGGCTTTTAACAATTCCCCAGTTCCTTGAAGTTACGCTTCAGTGTGAGCTACGGCTTCTAGCTTGATTATAGTACTTATCGTCTTACCTGATGATCTAGTATTAAGTCCACTTGTCAACACAGCATTAATCCTAAGGTCTCCTATTACTTTCATGCTTCTCCCTGTTGTCAAACTATTTATAAAGGGTTCCGTTTTGTTTTATCTTTGTTGATGAATGTATTTTCTACTAGCTAGGTACATTTGCGCTAATTGTTGTTTCTTACAGGGATCCATTTGCATGTAACCCTCCTATGTTCAGTAAAACAGTCTCGTTATCACTATTGCACTGCTAGCATGCCTCGTTGTTCTTACTTTAAGCACGCTTACCCGGTCAATTGCTTTTAGCGGTGCTTTGAACATGAATTGCTGATAAAACGATAGTTTTCTAAATTAAAATGTCCGGAGACCTTTGCTAGTCATGTAATGTCACTTTTAAATCCCTATCATCTCACTTAACTGTGTATTCACCTCCTAGCTTCAGCTTGTTCTCATACTGTATATTTTAGAATTACATTTCTAAAGCTATAAATTAGCTCATTGAACTGTCGTTGTTTCAATTATATTATTATTGCTGTTGCGTATAAACACAGGCATTGTGTTGTTCTGTATAAATCTGTTGCCCTACCCTATTGTCTTACCTGATGCTCTACTTTTAAGTCTGCTTGTCAACGGAGCATTAATCCCAATGTCTCCTATTATTTCCATCCTTCTCCCTGTTGTCAAGCTCTTTATAAAGAGCTTTGTTTTGTTTTTCCTGTTGTTGAATGCATTTTCCATCAGCTAGGTACACTTGCGCTACCTGCTGTTTCCTACGGGGGTTCATTTGCATGTAACCCTCTTATGTCCACGTAAAGTAATCTCTCTTTCACTACTGCACTATTAGCATGCCTCGTTGTTTTTTAATTTCAGCATGCTTATTTGGGCAATTGCGTATAGCTGTGCGCTGTACACATATCGTTGCTAAAACGAAAGTTTTCTAATTTAAAATCTCCGGAGACTGTTGCTGGTCATGTAATGACATTTTTAATTCCCTACCATGCCACTTAACTGTATATTCATCTACTAGCTTCAGCTTGTTTGCATATTGTAAATTTTAGAGCTACACTTTTGAAGATTTAACCTAGTTTTTTTTTTCTTTTTAAAAAACTCACGCTACTTCAATGACATTATTGTCACTGTAGCGTGCAACCACAGGCAATGCGCGGTTCTACATAGATTTGTTGCCTTACCCTAATTTCTGTAAGTCATATAGGTATGCATCTATCTTTATACAGTTATGCATCAGTTGAGACACAGGGAAATGGCTGTGAGGCTCATCTATCATGGGAAGAATTGACACCCTATGGCTTTTGTTAGCCAGAAGAGCCTCCATATCACTGTCATTTTTATGTTTCCTTTTTCCTTAAGACAGTCTACAATTTAAACCTCTACACATATATTTGATCTAACATTAAAATATCCCTATGTGTATCAGATTTAGGTGTTTATGTGTGTTTGTGAGCGCTTGGATATTCATAGGCTTGAGCTCATTTTATTTCTTCACTTCCTGTTTGTCGTTCCTGTGCACTTCTCAGACTCTAACACTGTATAATTTTTAGTTCACTAATTTTGTTATCTATGGGCTGCTGTGAGTCTTCTATGTTGTAGCCCTCAAATGTACTAAAATTTTACATATTTTTTCTTTAACTATACTCATAGTATGTTTCTTGATACATAGCTTTAATTTACATACTAAACCAACCATAACCAGTGGTTTACTTATATAATTGTTCATGTTTAGCTCGAAGCTTTGGAATTTCATCTGTTAAGTTACTAGAGTCTGCTTCGTAGTTTTATCCTAATCTTCTGTTACCAACCTTAGTGCTTTTTTTTTTTTTTTTTTTTTTTTTTACTATAAATTTGTTAACTTGATGCACTTATTTCATAATATGCACCATGGTTTTTGGACTGCCTCATAATTATATCATAAATATAACTCTGGGCTGCACATGGACGTCGCCTCGTTCTCAGTTTGTACTTTCACACAGGCTTGCTCTACTCTTTTTGTCTAGTTATATAGCACTTCAATGCTTTTTCAATGTTTCTGGTTTATATCCTCTGCTTTATTACTATAGAATTTATGTTAAAATATCAGATATCATAATTGCTGTTTAATAAGTCTGTTTTGAATGTATGATAATCTTTAGGACTTCCTATAGTTTACACATATTATTAATATTAAGTCACCTGGTTGCTCGTGTGTGTTCTGGCTGGCACTCTAGGTTGATGCTCTGTAGGAATTTTAGTAATTTGTACATATGTATAATAGTGTTCTGGTTTTGTTATGTGTTTTTTTCTACTTCTTCTCTTAAGGGGTTCGGGTGGTTAGGCACTGGGTATAGTATGAAGAAGTATTTTGCTACCCCTACAGATAAGTTTAATTTGGTCTCAAAGTCTGTACTTTTGCTGTTATACTCACACTCCACCCTATTTAATCTTTGGGTAATATACTCTCAGCATCCTATGTCACACTCAGATTCCTTAACTGTCTCTCAACTTAATATTGCTTCGCTAATTCAACCTGTTAGTTTGTCTCCGTGAGTTGGACTATAGATAGTTGGAATGTCAAAGGACTACAAAATCCTGCCAAAAGAAATCTGCTACTTCATCTTATCTTTAAATCTCAGGCCAATATCTGCTTCCTACAAGAGACACACCTGTCAAAAGAGGGATGGGACAAAGTCTCCTCCAAGAAATGGATTAGAACTATTATAGCCGGTGGGGATAGCACAAACTCTAAGGGAGTAGCCATTATAATTAAGAAACAATTTCAGGACACCATAAATCTAATCAAATCCGACAAACATGGCAGGTGGTGCTATTTTACTTCTACTCTCCCTGGCACAACTAAACCAGTTCTTTTTCTTAACCTTTATGGCCCTTGCTCTCAACAACACACCTTCATTCTAGAAATTTATAATATTCTCAGTTCATTCCCAAATTATCTTTATATAATAGGTGGAGATTGGAATGTGGTAATCAATCCTAATTTAGACCGCACCAGTAATTCTTTATCATATAACTTTCAAGCCTCGGTAGCTCTAGAAGAACTTATTTCAGACTTTTACCTTATCGACACTATTGCATTTAGTAACATCTTAACTAAGGACAATCTATACACCTTCTACTCCAATTGCCACAAATCTTGGTCACGTCTTGATTTTTTCCTAGTCTCCAATTTTTTTTCTAAATTTAACAACACTTTCAGCAGTGAACTGAGATTTCTATCTGACCATGCAAGAATATCCTTTAAAACTATCTTTACGCACACTGCTTTTTCCTATTCTAACTGGTCTCTTAATAACAATCTTTTACATAGCAAGGAGATTCTAAACAAAATTAACAGTACATTTACTGACCTTTATTCTAATCTTGAAAACTCTAACATAGCACCAGATATACAATGGGCAGCGTGCAAGGCAGAACTAAGAGGATTTCTGATTAGTAAAGCCTCATTCTTTAAAAAACTCAGTAAAAAAAAAAGAATCTGCCCTGCTCATTACCCTGGCATCTCTTGAAAAAAAAACAGAGAACACATCCTGACTCAAATTTAGAAGACTTGATTAAAGCAACACGCAAAGAATTACTTGATCTACACTCTCATAATTACTCTCTTCAGGAGCAAAGACTTATTGCTACATATTCTGAATGGACACAAATTCCCTCGAGAACTCTGGCTAGAATACTTAAAAATAACAATAGTGCTGCCAAAATTTCCATCCTCCAATATAAGGAGAAACTTTACAAATCAGATTCTGAAATAATTCAATTATTCCATGATCTTTACTCCGATATTTATAGCAAAAATGACCAAAATTCCTTAAACCCCCAAATAGAAACCTTTCTCAACTCAATTGCTGCCCCTTCCCTTAATCCAGATCAGGCATCCTTCTTATCCGCTCCGTTTAATATTCAAGAGATTCAAAATGTCATTAATAATCTCAAATTAGGCAAATCTCCTGGTCCAGATGGGTTTACTACTAACTTCTTTAAAACCTTTAGTTTAAAAATTGCCCCTATTCTTCTTAAGATATTCAACTTTATTATAAGAAATGGAATCACTGACCTGCACTGGAATATTTCTAAAACGATTTTAATCTTAAAACATAATCATGACAAAACAGATCCTCACAGCTACAGACCCATCTCGCTTATCAATGTAGATATTAAGATATTCGCAGCTATTCTGGCCAACAGACTCAAACAGATAATGCCACATATAATATCTCAGGATCAAGCTGGTTTCATGAGTAACAGACATACATGGGACAATACTTTAACGCTGGACTCACATACACTTTACTAAAAGAGATAAAAATCCTTTGTATGCCTTGACTCTTGACGCCTCAAAAGCATTTGACAGAGTAAACTGGTTCTTCCTATTCTCCACCATGTCCCACTTCAATATCCCTAAAACTTTTATAGATATGATCAGAATTCTCTATACAAATTCTTATACTTCCCTATATATTAATAAAAAAAGTTCTAACACGATTCTGATTACTAATGGAACAAGACAAGGATGCCCGCTTTCTCCTTTCCTTTTTAACATATTTATTGAACCCTTCTTTCTATATATTGTTCAGAATACACACCACACTATCCCCAGAATTCTGAATACACAAGTTGCCCTATCGGCTTTTGCCGATGATCTGAATCTATACTTTCAGTATCCCAACTCTGACTTACCAAAAATTATAAATGCAATTAATAACTTCTCTAGTGTCTCTAGCCTTCAAATTAATAAGAAAAAATCATTTATTCTCCCAATTAACCCCGTCGCTCATAAACCTTTTTTTTTTCCTGAATCTTCCTTTCATATCTCATATAGTATCAAATATCTCGGCATTAATTTTGAACACAACCAAGCCTCTGCTCTTCAAAATAATTTACTAAAATCCTGGGCTACTATTTGCCATGACCTACAAAGATGGAAACTTCTTAAATTAGCTTTTCTTTCTAAAGTAGCCATTGTGAAAATGAATATTCTACCGAGACTTCTCTACCAATTTAATGCTACGAATATAATGATATCAAATAACCTCTTCTTCAAATTTAACAATAACATCGCAAAATTTCTCTGGTTTCCCAAGAGAGTCAGGATCTCTTACTCTAAACTTACTCTCCCCAAAGAGAAAGGAGGGGTGGGCCTCCCAAATTTTCATTTGTATTATACAATTATTTGCTCAAACAGATTATTGTCCATTTCAAACATGGATTCTAATTCACTCAGCCATACTCCTGCCTGGTTGAAGATATGGCACCGCCATGTTACCTCCAATAAAATCAACCCGAAAGCTATCCCATTTCTCTCCCATACTTCTCTCTAAGATTCAAAATTACTTTCCTTATTGAAGCATAAAATTAGGTTATTTCAAAAATTGATTAAGGACATTAATCTTGAAAACATTCTCCCCCTTCTACAACCACTGCATCTGAATCCAAATCTTAAAATTAATAACAATATGTTTGATCTCTCTAAATTCCCCCTTATCAAGGACTTTACAGTTTGGGACCTTCTTAAACATAAGTCCCTATCGATCACAGAACTACGTGCAACCCTCAAGGCCAATAACAAATACACAGTTATCCTCCATCAATTACGTGAAACCACATCTTCTCAAGTTGTCTGCATTACATCTGATTCACTGGAAATCAATAAACTATCTGAAGTTATCTCTACACTTTCAAATCCCAAAAAAACTATCTCTTCCTCTTACAATATACTTAAACCATTACTAGATAATAATAATTGCCTTTTCTCCACCTTCTGGGACAATGTGGGTTCTCCCATTACGGAAGATCAAAAACTTCTAGCCATAAAAACCACCCTTGAACTTGCTCCCTTCAAAAAACTATTATATACCCAATTGATGTTGAATAACAACGCGTATTACACACCTGCAATACTCAATAAATTTAATCCTAACAACTCTGCTGCTTGTACATGCTGCCCTTGCATGAGCGCAGATCTTCTTCATATTATGTGGCACTGTAATCATTCCTATAAATTATGGTGTTCTCTCAAAGTGCGACTAAAAAAAATGGGTTACTATAACTCCACACTCTCTTGGCAAACAGCCATACTGAATATTCCCCTTTCCAAAATGCCTAAACTTCACCTTCACATTCTCATCATCCTCTGCTCTTTAATCAAACTCTACATCACTAATAATTGGATAGACCGCACAAAATTGTGCTGGCAGGGTTTCAAAGAGATGGCATTAAAGTATATATCAGCTCAAAAATTCATTATCAATGGTCCTAGAAAGAAAGCCTACTTCGCCAATCTATGGAAATGCCTATTAGATGTAATTTTATCTGACTAATATCATACGTCCACTTCTTATGTGACATTCCCTTGCGAATACTTGTCTTATTTACTTTTTCATTTATCTATTTATCTATACGCTTCTCTTCCCTTTTTTTTTTTCCTTCTCTTCTGGCTACTCCCTTCCTCTACAAATTCTTACCCAATGGGGTGTTTTTTTTTCTTTTTCTTACCTCTACAATTCTTTCTTTTGGTACTGCTCTTATACATTTAAGGTAGCATGGGTTTTATTTGTGTTTTTGTAAATAGTGTTTATTTAGTTATTTTTGTTTCTTAGTAGATCTCAATGCCTCCTGTAGCTTTATATTTCTCCTATTGCCTTTTATTCTGTAATTGTATTCTAGTACTGAATGTAATTCTTTATCCAAGTTCATCCACATGTTTTTAACTTAGAATGTTTTGTTTTTCTATTCTGTCTGCATTGATTTTATTTGGAAAACAATAAAAAATTATTTGAAAAAAAAATACATTGAATAATTAGGACACCTCTTCTGCTATAAGGTAGAAGTATGAATCAAACAACACATTTATATAGATCATCAATAAGTCTGGTAAATAAGGCACACATATTGTCAAAAATCATTGTTGGCGGGCATGAGACAGATTCCTTCAGGAAATGAGGAATGACAGCATGGCTGAGTTTGCATGAAACTGCAAATCATGATACATTTTCACTGATAATTCTCATTCTTACCAGCATACAGTAAATGCCAGTAAGAGCTACCATCATGCACTCTCTGTGATATATATATATATATATATATATATATATATATATATATATATATATATATATGTATATATATATATATCTATCTATATATATATATATATATATATATATGTATATATATATACATATGGTTCCCATTCAGAAGCCTGAAACATCATAAGCCTGAAAATCAAAATCCTGAAACCAAAAGCCTGAAAATTCAGAATCCTGAAAACTCAAAATCCTGAAAGCCCAAAATCCTGAAAGACCAAAATCCTGAAACTCAAAATCCTGAAAACACAAAATAGACATACTGATGTCATTGTGGCTTTGTTATTGTTAGCCCTGTGGTGTTAGGTCATACGTTGGGGTCAGGTAAGTGTGCGATTGGTTTTATTTTAGAGTTAGGGGCGGTTTAAGTGAGTTAGGGTTAGGGCGCAGGTTAGGCATGTATGCAATAGTGACAAATATTGGGGTTGGGGCGGTTTAAGTGAGTTAGGGTTAGGGCGCGGGTCAGGTGAGTGTGCGATAATGACGGACCTTAGGGTTAGGGTTAGGGTCAGGGTCAGTTGGTAGATATTAGTGTCTTTATAGTGACATATTAGCATTATTTGTGTTTTCAGGATTTTGAGTTTCAGGATTTTGGTCTTTCAGGATTTTGGGCTTTCAGGATTTTGAGTTTTCAGGATTCTGAATATTCAGGCTTTTGGTTTCAGGATTTTGATTTTCAGGCTTATGATGTTTCAGGCTTCTGAATGGGAACCATATATATATATATATATATATATATATATATATATATATATATATATATATATATATACACACAGGCACACCCACACACCCGCACACCCACACACACACACACACACACACACACACACACACACACACACACACACACACACACACACACACACACACACACACACACACACACCACACCTCTGCCTGCACCGTAGTGTAGAGTGATAAAAATATGGCCTAAGAGACCCAGGTATGATTAGCTGAGTGGGTGGGCATACCCATCCCAGGGGGAGGAGAAATTCATCTTGGCATTCTCTGTGGGGAGGCATTGTACATAGGTGGGATTAGCCCTCAGATGTAAGAGGACAACACAGTGGAGGTAGGTGGTACACCAAGGCATAGGTCATAAATGAAACAAATCCCCTAGTGAAAGCAGCCGAAGTTCCCAGCCGCAAGCTTGAACGGAGGTCCTTTCATCCTGTAATAGTTTGTGTGACTGAAAATGCAAAGCTGTAGACTATTACAGCTGTATGGGACTGACAGACTTGTTCATACAGCTCCATGAAAGCTGACTTAACTAATATACCATTCCTCAGATTATGCCCTGTTGGCCATGGAGACTTTGCACCCAGTAATGCCAACCATCTGTAGAGACTAGGTTTACTGATAATTATGGATTGGAAAATAATAGAAGGCACACAATGCAAACTTTCCTGCCACCTCAGTGTGATGTGCAAGTGATCTTGTGTCAGAGGCTTACCCTTCATACAGAATAAAATGGACAGCTGGCACAACCATATTAAAAAAAATTGGGCTAAGCTGCATATGTTTGCTGACAGGATTTGTCAATGTTTACAGACATAATAAAATGCCAGAGAAGTGTTTCACCAAGATGGCTACCACAGCATTCTGTCTCCTCTAGTTTCACACAGAATCAACAGCACCAATGGATAAACTGAGTAATGTCCTTGTACATTGTGAGAGGTAAAATGGTCATAAATTTTTGGATACTGTCAACTTCACTCTGACAGGTACATGTGTCTATATAGATCAGTTTCCCAGTGGCAGTGACAATGTGCATGAATGCATTTTACTTGTGGTTTATGTCATATGTACCCTTCTTAATGTGCTGATATCATAGACTGCCTGGTCTATAGGTCATCACAGTGTGCAGTTATACAATCCTTGGTTCATTTTGGCACCTGGTATAGTATGTTAGCACTTATGCATTGCTGCAAAGACAATTTGAGTGCTTTCCTTTATACTAGCTGATATTTGTTCTCACCTATACCCATCCTTATCCCATGCTTGTTAACTCCTTATCCACTTCTATACACATCCTGTTTACTTTTATTCTCAGTTGTTTTCTCTGTTGTAACACCTCAGTCATTCAGCACTAGGCTTCTCCTTATAAAACACATCCAATATCTTACAATAGCGGGCAAAGAACAATTTGTCAATCTCCACCGTGCCACAACCTCCCACTAAGTAATGCAATCATGTGAGAATTTGATCCCTTGTGCCAGCATTAGCAATGTTCAAAATTCTGAATGTTTGACCAAAGTGCTGCTTCCTGTACTTAAATAGTCCATGCAAAATATGACATACTGTGAGTCAGTAAATACTTAAGTGCTACTATGGAAAAAATGCAAAATATTTAACAGTTGCAATAGTAAAGGTGCACTGTATTATAAAGATGTTGAGCACAATGTGCTGATCACAATTTACAGTATATGTATAATTTAAACAGAATATATGGTATGTTGTCTTTCAGATGTAAGAGTGCAGGAATTGTAGTTTAAGTAAATATGACATCATTTTGCAGAACTTTCTGAATCATTATCTTTAAAACATTTGTATTTATTACCTTTGCAGGGTTGCTTTTAGCTGTTTTCAAAAGAAGATATTGTCAGTTTGACTAATAACATCCACTACGTCATTCCCTGAAGGTGGGACAATTTTGGAAAATGCTTTTCATGTATTAAGATTAAAGGCCTATCTTGCTTGTCAAGTACTTTAGTCATCTCTCAGAATATCTGGTGGATTTAAGCATGAGCCTGTGTTGTAGGAGTGGACAGTACCTCTTGTTTAGTAATTTAATGTCAGAGAGTGTAATAAAAGGTAGCTCTGGGTGTTATCTGTGGCCAGTTATTTCTTTTAAGTCTAAAAGTGTGATGTTCTTTTCATTGAGGAAAAGTAATAAATCTTAGAATTGTATTTTCAGTGACTTGAAGTTGGGACATATAGGCTATTAATTGTAATTTAGGAAAATATTGATGGTAGTAATCTTATTTATTCTGAGTGTAATAGGTCAATTTATAATTTGCTTTTAATTGATTTAAAATAGTATTTACTCAAGTCTCTGTGTGACAGTAGAAAGACAGAGATATTCGTTTAGTAATATGTCCAGATATCACTGCTTTTTTGTTTGTGGTACAGGAGTTTCATGAGGGTCTGTAATAGTTAAACTGTTAACATTGCTTTCTTTAGATAGGGCTCTATCAGCATCATTGGTAATTTTTATGTATTTACTGTTAGATTATTTTCAGCTAGTAAGTTCCAAATCAAGAAGAAATTTTTTTTGCAGATATTTGAAATTTTCTTACAGATATTTGAAGAGTGCTGTGTGCCCTTGTTCTGACTAAGTTGCTTGCATATAGATTGCAGATGAGGTGAGGTAAGACCCATAATAGACTGTTTATAAATGAGAAGATCAGTGGACCAAAGAGAGCTCCTTGTGTTGCATTGTTAGTTACAGGGCCAGATCCCTTGGCACAGCCGTGTCCTATTATCCTTGGCATTCTGCTGTAAGAGAAGCTTTCAAGCAATTGCGATATGCCTTTAGGGAATATGCAGCTGGTGAGGTGCTGGATCAATAATGTGTGTTCCAGCTGTACTGAAGTCTGTTTCATCTCTAAAAGATTGCACCTGTGAGACTTTTCATTACCCAGTGGAATCTCTCTGTTAAAGTAAAGAAAGCTGATATTGTGCTATAGTTGAGTCTTGCAGTTAGAACAGAGGATTAAGGCTGTGAGCTGTTAATGAGCTGCTTCTTCTAGTCCTGAGTTTGATTCTCTCAGTTTCCATTTGCCAAGTGTGTAACTCTGAGTAAGTCATTTAACTAAACAGTGATCTGAGACAATTGGGTTAGGTTTTGCAATTGTCTTCTGTACCTCATACTGATGAACCTATATTGTTATAGGTATAGTATGCCTTATTTGTTTTTACAGTCAGGAATCTGTATGTATACTAATTTCCTAGTATTTTTGCAAGACAAAAAATGTTTGGTATCAAATACAAGTCATTGGTAGAAGAAAGTGAAGTATCACTGGCCAACAGTAGAACTATTGCAGGATTAAAACTTGTATGGATGATTTTTGGAGGGGGGCATAAGATTATAACTGCAAATATATGTTTTTTAGAGGATGTGCCTTAGGTTTAATGCAGTGGGGGAATGATATGATGTTCTGTGTTGAATGGTGTAACTAATTGCTCTCACTGCTCTTTTTCTTGTGAGTAGTGTATACGTTTGACATGTAATTGTGAGTATTTTACAATGTGGTGAGAAGGTCCCATGGGCCACTGATACACAGCAGATCCAGGACCCAACTGAGGTAGATAATATTGTTTATAACATCTCATGTTATGCATTTGTTCTACATGAATTTAACCTGCGGAATAAGGGGTTAACTTTTTTACCTGAAAATGATGGAATTATATGTCAATTTTTAAAGGACATTACATTTTTTTTTTGCAAGACAGTTAAATTTAAAGTTATTTTTTCCATACAGTTATATAAAAAAGATGTCATTTTAAAAAGCCAAGTACTTTTATACCAACTAGCCATCCTTTAGTCAGTGCCTTTCCGAAAGTAAGTGAAAATGAAATAAATTATATTTATAAAGATAAAAGAGCATATTCTCAAGCATTTAATAATATGATGTATGGTGAAAAGGAAGCCTTAAATAAGCTATTAAATAATGATAACACAATTTTTAAGGCAGCTGATAAAGGTAGACCTATAGTTATCAGGACAAGAATAAATATGTTATAGCTTTATATGACCAGTTAAACTGTAATACTTATCAGCAATTATAGTATGCAGAAGTTGATAAAATAATTTTACATGTGATTAGACAAGTTTATAGCATTAGTTTGAATGGTTGTTATCTTACCTTACAACTTTTACAATATTTTTATTTAGTTCATCCTCTTATTTTACTTTTTATATTTTACCCCAAATTTTTAAGAATATCGCCAGCCCTCCATTAGACTGATAAGTCAGAAGCTGGATTACCATCCAGTATCTATATACTTGGAATCCAAGTTAAAACTGACCTTAATTTATGTGAACATCTATATAAGCAATGCCACTGATTTTTTTACAGTAGCTGGCATTTTGGTCTTCTGAGAATGATATTGTTTTTTATAAGTTTTAAACGTTGATATGAACTCCTTGTTTACTATCATACCAGACAATTATGGAGTTGAAGCTGTTAGAAAATATTTATCAAGCTGTATCCCTTTTCTACCATGGACATTTTTTATATCTGAAAAACTACTCCTGGTAATATTGGAGAATAATGTTTTTCTTTTTCAGAATTTATATCATTTACAAGTTAAATGTGTAACAATGGCCATACATGCTGCTAATTCCCTATGCTAATTCAATACTATCATTGTGGGAAGATGAATTTACAGTATTTTCAGCAAGACAAATCAATATAGGAATCAACTTCTGTTCTATAAGATATTTGTCGATGTTACATTTATGTTATGGAGTAGAACAGATCAAGACTTGCATAACTGCATGAGATATTTAACCTCTACCATTGACTTTTTTTTTTCATTTTGAAAAAATATTGTTGTAAATATATATTTGTATTTTTAGATATAGAAATAAATATATAGGTATGCTATTAGTAATATAAAAAACTTCTATGTTTAGAAAATCTATTAAATAGATTATATATCTGTACAAATCAAGTATGCACCCTTCTTTTGTATTCAAGAATATTATAAAAAGTCAAATGTATAGATGTTCTAGATTAAATACTGATGTGGATGGTTTTAAGGAGCAATAAGATAAAATGAGGTGAGATTTTGAAACTAGGGGTTATAATGCAAATAATGTAAATATTATAAAGTAATTGGTTATAAAACAACAAGAAAATGTTGATAAACTAGTTTTAATATGTTTAATAGGATTATTACTCCTGATAGTCAGTCTGAAAGTAATTGCGCTAATGACATAAGAATGGCAATAGGCTGTAATCAATAGGCAAGAACAACTGAACAAATATTTAAAAAGAATTGGCATATTTTGGAAAATGTAGATGATCTTAAGGATAAGCCAAAAACATTCACAAATTTACTCATAGGAAAGGGCAAAAACCTAAAGCATACGTTAGGCCATAAACAGCATATCTTTAAGCAACAGTAGATTAATAATATTAAGAGGAATGGTACATCACCATTTTATGATTCTTATTTCTGCTAATACAGTTATAAAAGTGATTCCTATAAACATCCCGATACTCAATAAATACACTATTTATGAAGCCCTGCTAACTGTGATGTGAAAAATATAATATTAATTGCAATATTCCAGATATGTAATGCCTTCAACATTGGTAAGTGCAAACAAAAGTTGAAAGAACATATTGGTGAATACCTATCTGAAATAAGATGTGAAGTATTTATTAATACCCTCTATAAAAGCATTCTTGAAAAAAGAAAACATTATTTTAGATTTTCAGTATTTCAAATTGTTTGGGAGTATAATAGGGATGGTAATATACCCAACAAAACAGAAAATGGTGAGAATAAATACATTTCAGTGATTGAAGCTGATCAACCACAAAAATTAAATGTTGGATATAATTTGCAGCGTTTGTTAAAGATGTGTGTTATAAAATTACTGAAATTTTAGATGTTTAAATGTTGAAACTTGATCATGTGATTTGTGAAGTTATATAATGCTTAGGATATACTCTGTGTTTTTACTTTCACTTGAAAAAGAATTTGTGTGAAAGCTCATCATATATCTGTGTTTTATTAAAGCTTATTTACACCTTCATGTTCTCCTTTCAACTGCTTTTTGATGTTTTAACTCTTGCTTGCTATAAATATTTTGGCTCTCCTAAATTAATAATCTGTTGATATTTGATAAACACAGTCTTTGCAGCATTTGTTTGTGGGTCTATATCGCATTGTCGAACTCTTAAAAGTTTGAACGTCAAATGGTCGACACCATGTGATCAAACTTTTAAAAGTTCAAACGTTTCAACGGAGATCTCCGTACAGTACAGAATGGGAAGATTTTCCTTTTCTGCACTGTAGTGTGATCTCGGAGTTGGTATATTTAAAGAGCTGGGGGGTGTGGGGGGTGCAGGGGGGCTTACCTCCTACTTAAACTGCTCAGATAGGTTTTTTCTTTGGTTTATTTTTTTTAATTACATTTTCAAACTTTTAAAAGTTTGATCATATGGTGTTGACCACATGACATTCAAACTTTTAAAAGTTTGATTATGTAATATAGACATTTTGTTTGTAGATTAGCGGTGAATTTTAACATTTGGCAGTAGCCATTTAAGTGGTTATTGCAGTTATTTTTCTAATCAGACTATGCCTTTGTTATTGGCTTTAACAGTTGTACTTATTTAGGGTGTCAGCCAAGAGGAGAATGTGAGACTTTGACATGTTTCCTTTTAAGAGGAGTTGATCTATCTTGAGTGAGAGTAATTAATTTATAGAAATATTGATAAGACTGTTGTTGAAACTAGATAGTTGCACAGAGATGTCTAGTCCAAGCTTGAAGTTTGAATAATCAGGATATGATGGTAAAGATCTAGACCAAAGTCTTTATGGTTCCTTTTTGATAGCCTGTAGAGACTATGTAATTAGTATAGAACTATGGCTTTTTTTTCCTGGTGCAATATTTTTTATTATTTAAGAGTGGCATATGAGACTTCTGTGTTAGGAGATACTGAATAACTGCAGGCCTCATGGTATGTGTAGTTGACCACTTTTGATTGTGGAAGTGTCATTTGATGAAGAATGTCTGAATCATTCATAATAAAATCCTGATGCACTCTCATGTCTAATGACTATGACTTCTTTATGACTGTCAGTCAGCCATGGCAAAAAAAAAAAAAATCACAGCACAGTGATCAAAGTAATTACTTACAGTACAGTATGCCTTACCACATAGCCACGCATAATAGTTGGCCAGGCAAACTACTGTACGTAGCTGCATTACATCCCTGTACTAAGTAGCACTGACACACTGCACAGCGCTGTCTGCCAACTTGTGAATAAGTGCATAGTACTCATAAGGGTAGTAGTCATTCTTGTTCACCATTCTTTAAAACTGGAAGTTCTTTTACCCCATTGGAGACTACTGTGATTCATGTCTATTGATCATGGCATTCCCTGACAGAATTCTGAGCAAAGTGCAGTCACTGCTGGCCACATTTGAACAATATGTTTATGAATATCAGATATGTCTACACATGTACAAACATTTGCCAGCAAAAAGTGTCATTACATTAAATCCTTCAACTTATTTCTCATTTTTCTTTTTATTTCTAAGGTTTTCTTTGTAGACTGCATATAGCTATTAACTGACTTTTCTGGCCAGCAGGAAAACATGACATTTATATTCAGACTTCATTGTCGATTCTTTCTGGTGAAATATAATGTAGGAGCATGTCATTATGCTAAACTAATATGTAGCAGATCTGAAGAAAACATGAATACAAATATGTCCATGCTGTTCAGATTTGCATTGCTTAATATGTACGTGCCAGAAAATTAATCATTGTACACCTTATCTGTAAGTCATAGATGTTCTGTTTACATCCTGCAGAAACTTCAAAACCAACTGCATTTCTCCAGATGAACATTTCCTGAATCTTTGCTTTCCAGGGTATTACATAATTAAAAAGATTCTATCACAAAACATGGAACACTTGAGGCTGAAGTTCTAAAATTTAGTATATTTACCTCAGTGGCATTTTCATTTCTGCATTTAGAAATACATGAAGTTTGTTGCCAGATGAGTATCATTAAATTTTTAACAGTGCTGAAAGTCATTAAGCTCAAGCAAATGTCACTTAGCCCTATAGCCAAAATCATGATGCACTCAGCTGTGTTGTCAACATTAATCTTCAGATCCAGCTTATTCAAAATAATGATCTTATACAAGCAAGTTCCCTGTTTATATTCATGTATTTGCAACTAATTTTAACAAAAAAGTAAAACAATGTTATTGCTTAAGAAACTGCTGCATATTTTTATACTAATTTATCATAAAATGCCAGCTTTTTTTGGATATTATTAATGTTTTTACTTATTGGTATACAAATGTCAAACAGAAAGCCACCAGTCTGAATCATAATGGAAGCATCATAAGTCCTATTAACTAGATAGACTATTGCAAAGAACAGACTTTTGCACCTATGCATGATCAAGTTATATGGCTAGCCTGCCTGAGAATTTTGATATTTGTAATGCAGATAACTCTGGATAAGCATGCTGAAAGCAGTGAAGAAGTTAGATACCGCCACATAATTTATGGCACTTCTAAGAATCAGGCGATTATAATTGCTTTGCATAAAATACATTTTTAGATTTCTTATGGGATTTGCTGCATAGTTGTTACTGGTATTTCAAAATGATAATATATATATATATATATATATATATATATATGGATTCACTACATAATCTTGAAATACTGAATTATTGAATTTCAGTATCTCGAGACCATGAAGTCGAAAATCCATATAACCGAAACCAGACAACCAAGAAACCCAAAACTGCGAAACCACAAAACAGCAAAAGCACACAGCACACACTACACAACACATACAAACACAAACACACATACCTCCTGACACTTTCAGAAAAGCAATACAACACACATGCACACAACTAAACAAACACACGCAATCCTGCACCCCCCATGTGGGGGGCTGTGCCCCCCACACCCCCTACTTAAATATACTAACTCCAAGGTCGCACTACATACACACACATGAAACACCACCACACAAGCAACATTCCCCTCGCACACACACACCACTTTAACAAAACACACTAAAATGCACCACAGCTCCTGCCCAAAACCCTTTTTGTTTTCCACATATGTGTTTGTGTGGAATATATATATATATATATATATATATATATATATATATATATATATATATATATATATATATATATATACATATATGCATGTGTGTGTGTGTGTAGGTGTATATATATATATATATATATATATATATATATATATATATATATATATATATATATATATATGTATATTAATATATATATATACTCCTCACCCAATACACAAACGCACTGATGTCATGAAATTCACCACAACCTAGGTTCAAGCTTCTTTAATACAAATAAGATTCAGCGCTTTCACCCACTGAACGTAGGCATCATCAGAACAATAATACAAGATCTGCAATCCATTTAAATACTACTTTTGGCACCAAAATCACCATTTAAAACATTTTCTCTTAAAGTGAGAAATCATAATATATACTTCACATTATATATCAAATAAATTATATTGTGCCACATAACATAAAAATAAAAATCAACTATCTTCTTTTGGCTTTTCCCGGTTAGGGGTCGCCACAGTGGATCACCTGTCCACTCATGACTGGCAGTAGAGTTTTACGGTGTTGCGCTGCCAGCCCGGCGCCCAACCTTCTACGGAATGCACACACACTCACTCACACCTAGGGCAAATTTAGAGTGTCCAATCCACCTATAGCATTTCTTTGGGATGTGAGAGAAAACCAGAGCACCCAGAGGAAACCCACACGACGACAGGGAGGACATGCATACTCCACACAGAAGGCATCCCAGCCGAGGATCAAACCAGAGAACCATGGACACCCCTTAAATTTTTACTAATTTATCCAAACATCTGTGCCTGTGGTATATATTTTATGTCTTATAACAATCACATACATTTCACTATGGCTATTTCTACCTTCAGAGGGTTTCTTTCCAAGTTTATAACAGTGCATATGCCCGGTATGACATGGAAGGAGAATGATGTGACTTGGTATGGGAAAAATAATGTTTTCCAGGCATGCATTGAAAATACTTGTACTAGCTGTATATATGCTGTGTGCTGCACAGGAATTACCTATTTCTACTACCATATCCACAGCAAAATCATGTACAAATTAATGTAAACTGATGTCTTTCCACACATTATTTCAGGGCTTCTTAAGGTAATCTTTTCACAACCACCAAAGTCAGTGTTCCACTTTCTTGCTTTCAACCAGTAGTCGACTATCCAGACTGTGCCCCCCCCCCTTTGCAAATTCCTTGAGCCACCACTGCTAGTTGCTTTTCTGGAACCAAGTAGAAAACCTTTTCTGTTTGATTATATATGATTTTTTTTGGGGTCTATATTAGATCACGGACCGCTTAAAAAAGCGAACGGTGATTAATCGACCCTATGTAAGTGAAAGCTTACAATCTCGAACTGTCAGAACAGTGATTTTTTTTCCTAGGGAAAAAAAATTGCTGTTACAAAACACATACACACAACACAAGCACACCAAACAAACAGCAATCCACACACATACACCTAAAATCTTACACCTAACCCTACAATAAACTATACACACACCACTAACTATCCACTTACCTTAACCTAAACCCTAACCCAAAGGTCCGTCACTATCACACACTCACCTCACTCACTTCCTAACCCTAACTCACCTAACCTGCCCTAACCTTCACATCCACACAATCGCACACATACCTAACCCGTGCCCTAACCCTAACTCACCTAACCCGCCCTAACCCTCACATCCACACAATCGTGCACTTACCTGAACCCAACCCGTAACTTTCCATCACAGTGCTGAAAATATTGAGACAACCGGATTCTTTCCCTAGGAAAACATTCGGGTTTCTGTTGCTTCGATATTTTAAGTTTCGCTGCATATGGTTCGATATTAGAACACTCGAAGGTTTGAAACCTCAATGTTCTAATATAGACCCAATTTTTTTAGTAGCAGGTTTTCTTACCTCCAGCAGCACCTGCTGCTTGTCCACAGTAAACAGGTGCCTGAAAGGAATTAAGCTCCCATCATCCAGACAGTCAATTGTAACTGCTTCAGGTCAGGATGCATCAAACACCCCTGTCCTTATAATAAATAAATGCATCACTCCAATAAATTGAATATATATATTAAATATATTGAATATATATGGAAAAGTAATAAAATAATTAATTAATATATATGTAATAAAAATAAAATAATGTGAAATACCTGTGTAATAAATAACAAAATTTTACAAAAATGGAATCAACATCAAATATATTCATTATAAAGGTCAGTATAAAATTCATATCTACAACCTATAATTCATACATTTATGTATATAGAATATTAAAAAAAAATGTATGAATATAATATGAATGTAATGTAAAATTCATTGATGAATCAACTAATAAAACACCTATAAGGCATAAATATGCATAAAAATACATAAATATTAAAATATTAATAAAAAATAAAATATGCAATTCATTGATATAAGCATATTTGTGCATCTCTGTCCACATGGTGTAATAAGTACTTATCATTTCATTCACCTTGTGAAGTACATTTACCTGAACATTTAATACGAACAAACATAACTTCATTTACATTTTTGGATCAAAACTGGTTTGATTGTAATATGATCATTAAGCCGAGGCAGTATTGATGCATCTGTAAAAAGTTGCCATCAAACCTCCTTATATCCCAATACAGCCTTAAAGTTACCTCCCCGAGGGTCAATCTTGATATTCTCCAGAATTGTGAATTTGAATATATGATGATCACCCCTTTTCTCAATATGCCTATAAAGTGCATTGTTATTATCTCTTCTTCTAATACTATACATATGATCATAAATTCTCTTTTTTAGACTCCTTTCAGTCTTTCCTGTGTAATAACCTGTACATGTTATACATTTGGCCATATAAATCACTAATTTGGAATTACAATTTCCCTGCCTAAACAAAATCTTTGTTTCATTAACATTGTCCAATGTCACTCCTTTATCTTCCATGATGGTGTGACATTGATTACAGCAAGCACATTTTGTTGTGTGTTTAATATTAGTACACCATCCACTGCTCATTCTACCATACTCTAAATACATCTTAATATCACATATCATTTTGAACACAAATTTAGGCTTTTCCCCCAATATATCTCTAATTTCCTTATCAGCCATCATTACATTCCAATTCCTAGTCATTATACTTTTAACCTTGTTGACATAAGGACCGTATTCAAGAATGCAAGCACATTGATATAGTTTATTTGTAACTTCTCCTGAACCGGTAAAGCATTCCGTCAACACTATACTCCAAAGACGACTGAAGATAAAGAACGCTGGACTCCACGGATTCCTAAAACACTCACTGCCCACACACAATATCCCAACCTCATGGAATAATGTGGAAAATGTATAGAAACCCTCCAACCACAAAAAAAGGTTAAAAGATCTTCATTTAATGTACACTAAGTTAAGCGCTTTAAGCCTGTAAAAGAGCATGTAGAGAAATATGGGGCTGAGCATTCCTTCAAATTTGCTATCTTGGAAAATGCTGCCTTGGACCCTAGAGGAGACAACATTAAAGCAATCTTGCCCTACAAGGAAGTATGGTGGCAGTTATTCACCGACGCCTCGACACCTCCGGGGCTTAACAACCACATAACTATTAAACTACTATTAAAAATTAGATAATTCTAATAATATATTTTTTTGAAAAAGGAATGGACCAGTTGGTGCATAAGAAGATTCATATACACATTGAAGTTTATAAATCATTTTTATAAAACATTTTTATGCACACATTTTTGTATGTTTGTGGGTAGTTGCAACAATTTTTACAAACAAGTATTCTTACCCAATAAATAACTTTCCAATTGTAGCATATATATCTGCAAGGGATATGTGACTAGTATGAGTATTATTTAGATTGCATCAGCTTATATGTATTAGAATGTAGCATAGATTGTTATATTGTTACATTTTTATTTAAGGGTGATGCACATTATATACATTCAACACTATTTTATTTTTTTATATTGTTTTACATTTTCAGTATTGTCATTTATATTGTTGGTAGGATGTTTGGATGTTTACATATGTTATAGGTGACATTAGGTAAATTTTGATCATTTTAGCACAGAATTTTTTATGTGTTGTGTCACTTTAAATCTATTCTGATTTGGCAACAAAAGGAGTATTTAAAGTGCATTTACTTTTTTTAAAATTGTTCTGATGAAGCTCACGGTTGTGTGAGTGAAAGCGCTTAACGTATGGTACATTAAATGAAGATCTTTTAACCTTTTTTTGTGGTTGGAGTGTTTCTGTACATTTTCCACATTATTCCATGAGGTTGGAATATTGTGTGTGGGCAGTGAGTGTTTTAGGAATCTGTGGAGACCAGCGTTCTTTATCTTCAGTCATTCTTCGAATATGTTATTTGTAACTTCTAGACATCTACTATCATTCTCCTTATTATTTACTCCTAAAAGTGGGGGATATCCCTTACCCCAATCATTAATAACATATTTCTTAACATCCTTCATCATCTTTATAAGATATCCCCTTTCTCTAAACAACTGCAAGATGAATTCTAATTCATCTGTCATATCTGTATATGTAGATGTCATATGTGCTGCTCTTATACATTGTCCCTTAAGAATATTATACATTATTTTTCTAGGATGGTTACTTGTATATTCCAAATAACTATTGGAGAAAGTGCTTTTTCGAAAGATTCTCGATGTAAATCCATGCTCCCCACTGGAAATAAAAGTATCCAAATACACTATCCACTCACAATTGCATGTATATATGAACCTCATATAACTACTACTTTGATTCAGATATTCAAAAAATAGTTTAGACTCTCAAGGTTACCATCCCATAAGATAAATATATCATCCAAACACCTGGAGTAATGTCTAAATGTGCTTGTAATATCCACTCTTGAAGATGACCGAATATATATATATATAGGCAGAGAGACAGCTTTTCATTTTTTTTAGATATGCTTCTGTTCAAAACAGCCTGTTCAACAAATTAGATAAATGTTCAGACTGGCATAAAATGCATAGATAGACAGATAGATAGACATACACGCATGTGTACATGTTGGAGGCAGAAACTGAAATATTTTTTTAATGTGGATATTGCTTGTCTTACCATGCATGATTAAAGAATTCTGTCTTTGCAGAGAAGTGATTTCATCCAAATGAATTTACCAGTTAACAAGAGCTGTGGTATTAAACATTTACCTGCCAAACATAAACTATGGATTGCTACACTCAATGTAGGCTCACTGATAGGACACATATTAGAAGTGTATGGCATATAAGGAGGAGGTTGTACATCCTCTGTATCAAGGAGACAAGATGTAAGGGCCATACAACAAAACCACTTGGTTTGGGATCCAGAGTCAGACAGTGAAGACAGATGACTATCAGTATAGTGCATGTCCTGGTTACGTATTGTTACTGTTATGCAATACTGTCCTTATGTGTTATGGAGAACTTGTTCAAAAAAATTTTAAATAGCACAGTTTATTGGAAGGAACAGCTATATTGTTAACTTTATGAAAAGTGCAACCTTCTAGTATAAGAACTTCAGAAACAATAATGAATTAGTTTATGGCATTGTAACCTTTTTTTCTGAACTAAGAAGCCAAAGGAAATGTTTGAAATTAATTTGTCCCAATCCCCTTTAAATAACTCACACCACACCAACATGGCATATTATGACCTTTATTAAAATGTCCTTAATCACAACTTTATTGAATGGCATTCTTAAATTTGTTAATCACATATTGATCATCCATGTAACAGCTTAACAGGCAATGCATCCTGCTCACCCTGCCCCAATATAAGCAGCATTACCTCAACCACTTGCTTACTCTCAGTAATCACAAACAGTGTATCACTGCTCACTTCCATCCCCAACCAACCTCATTGCAATCCAACAACCAACACCAGAGGAGGAATAGAAGAGAGATAAGCTTGCCCCTCTTCTCTGTCTAATCAACTAATCCACATATGAAATAATCAAAATCTTCCTTGCCATAGCAAGAGAAAGGGCGGTCGGTCAACAAGTTCACACTTGGGATCTCCCCATTCAGGTACACTCCCAAAAAGCCACCTTAACCCCCTACTTACACTTACCTCACTTCCTCCCCAGCACTTATCATTCCAAGCTTAATCCTTCCTTGCTTGCTACTCTACCTAAACACTTTCCACTTCTCATTCAATGCTAATATCCCCCCAAACCTTTAGACACCCTTTATCTACCCTTCTCCTAACAAACTAACTACTTAAAGTGTCTCCAGACAAATTGCTTTGTTTCCCAAACCTCATTTATCCTGATCCCCTTCAAATAACTCACACCATACCAAAATGGCATACAATTACTTTTATTAAAACTTTCTTAATCACAGCTTTATTGAACAACATTTTTTAGATTTATTAATCACAGCATGAATATCCATATAACAATTTAACAGGCAGTGTATGCAACTAACCTGCCCCAGAATAAGCAGCGTTTCCTCAACCAGTCATGTAATCTTACTTATCAGAAGCAGCATACCACCAATCACTTCCATCTACAACAAATCTCCTTGCAATCCAACACCCCACACCAGAGGAGAAACAGAGAATGGACAAGCCTGCCCCTCTTTTCCATCCTCCAGCTTGACACAAGCTGTTCTCCCTCACTTACCCATAAAACTTTCAGCAATCCTTCCAAAAACAAAGCCAGGTGAACATTAAATAAATCCAATCCTAACTCACTCAGGTGCACTTCATACCTCCCTAAACCAAACTGGGTCTCTATCATCAAAGTCCCTATAATCTATTGTAGGAATACCCAAATTCACCAAATACCTTAACCTAAAATTAACAAACTGATGGGCATGCTCAATACCTATAAAACTGCTTGCATTCCTCCAAAACAAACATGGTACTATTTTAGACGACATAATACTCATTCCAGGAAATGTCCTTTTTAAAGTACTAAATCCTCCAATATCCTATACACCAACTGCTATTTTGGAATTACTCCCAAATCATTACCTGCCAAATGAACCACTAAAACTCATGGAATCCTAATCCATGACTGTATATCCACAGACTCCTTTACAAGTTGATGCCATCTGAGGCATCTGATACCATGCCATTAGATTCTCCACCTAAAATAATGTAATCAAAGCTCACTGCCATTTAACCTAACTGCAGCCTGCTTTGCCAAGCAGTGACTATAGGAATGACCCAGAATGACAATCTCTTTTCCTAAAAAAAAAAAAAAAAAAAATTAAAAAAAATTAACAGCAACCAAATGAATGAATTACCAAATATTTGAAGACCAGTGACTTACACTATAGATAACCACCACTGACCTACCTTCCCTCGCCAAATCAGAAGCCCTTCCATTGTAAAATGAGAGAGTACAAAACCTCTCTCATGGAAAATCAAAACACTGAAAAGCCCTTCTCATCATGCACAGAAACTGATTTTCTGTTATCACCTTATCTCCTTTAGACCAAAAACCAAGTTCTGTGGACCCCTAGCACGAGACAGCTGTAACCTCCGATTCTGCCCCAACTGGGCACATCAACTCATCTCTATCCTTTGCCAGAACAATCTACATGCCCTTTCCCATATGATTTGTCCTGGATCTTTGCAACCATATCTCTACTGATGCAGAAAATATAGTCAGATCCTGCCAAACCAGTGACCACAACAACTCTGACATCCTTAATGCTACACGATAAATCCACAGTGACAATATCTCCCACAAATTATAATCTGCTGTGTCACCATTCACTAACTCCTGAAGTGCAGGCCAACACAGAAGGTTTTTGGCTAACAAAGTTCGCAGATGATTGCAAACTGGGAGCCATAATAAAATCACTTAATGATGTAGACTTTCTACAAAAGGGCCTCACAGAACCAGATACTTGGTGTCAAAGTCATGGCCTCAAGCTCAATGCCAAGAAGTGCATTGTCATCCCCTTTGGGAAAAACTCGGTACCCATGAACTAACACATAGCTGGTAGCTCACAAAACACTGAAAGTGTGATGAGACCTTGGGACACAGGTGGACAATAGTTTCTCCTTTGAGAACCACATCGCCACAGTAGCCAGGAAATCCTTCTACATAGCACACCTCATCACAAAAGGGTTCTCCTCAAGAAAAAAGGAGGTCACTATTCCTCTCTACTCATCCCTCATCAGACTAATTGTAGAGTACAATGCCCCGTTTGGCATGTATCTCACAAGATACCTACAACAATTGGAAAGGTCCCAGAAATACCTCACTAAGAGGATTAACAACGTCAAACAGATGCCATATGCAGACTGTCTCAAAAAACTCCAGCTCTACTCTGTCGCATATCGCCTACTCAGAGGCCATCTCTGCCTAACATACAAATCTATGTCAAACCCAGAGCTGTTGGACATGCTACACTTAAAGAAATCCCAATCTCTCCATACCACATGCTTCAGGGACCTAAACCTTTTCACCACAATAAACAGAACATGCTAGAGGGATAGATTCCTGTCGCAAAGGCTTCCCATACTCTAGAACAAACTACCCATTCATGTCAAGCCAAACTCCTCATTGGCCCTCTTTAAGAAAAATCTTGACGACTGGACGGGAAATATAAAATTCACCCTGGGGATCACTTCTGCAGGACTGATCGACAGAGGCACAGGAAAATAATTGTCTTGGGTGTCAAAAGCTAGAGAACATTTTTGGCTAGGCTTATATAGGCCCCAGGACTGATAGCCTAGTACCTACCTGTGAACCTATGAACCTATGAACTCTAAGCCCCACAACAAAACCCTAAGATCCTGTCTTTTCATCGGCCATCTCCTATCCACCCTACCACTGGCAACTCTTGCCCACCCTTCCAACACGCATGCTACGGTCCAAGATTTCATCCTGTCCTGTAACCCTGACACCCACTGAAATATGCTAATGGCAATAAAATCCACCTTAACCAACTAAACAGCCTCTCCTTGCACCCAAGCCTGAATATTGTAGTAACAGTTTCTCTTACTAATAATATAATGTCATAATATCCCTAATTTGCACCTTTTCCTTGCCTCTCACCTAAGCAATATTCTCCCTCAAATGATCTATCTTCTCGAGTGGTAGGTAAAACAACCCCTGTCCTGCATCCTAACAATCCCAAGAACCACAATGCATTCCAACTTCTGCATAGCCAAAGGTACTCCTAGCTCCTTGCACATCACTAGGAATGCCCGCATACCTTCAAGTTCTCCTACAAACCCTTCACCTACTAACATAAAATTAACCAAATAATGCACAGCCTTCTTAGTGCCCACCCTTTGCTGCCAGATCCAATGGAGTGTGGTACTAAACTTCTCAAAGGTGCTACAGGCCACTGAACACCCCACTAGCATAGCCTTGTCAAAATAAAATTTGTTGTCGACCAGCATGCCCAATAATGGCCACTCTTCTTGCAACACTGGAAGTAATCAAAAAACAGATTCAATATCTAACTGTACCAACCATGGATCTTTAAACCCCTTAATGATTTCCAATGCTTCCTCCAATGAAGTATACCTAACCTTTGAGCTCTCTTTAGAAATGAAATCATTAACTAAGTTCCTTTCCTAATAGGACAATTGGTGAATCAACCAAAATTCACCGCATGACTTTTTAGGAACCAAAGTCAATAGAGACACTTTAAAATTGACAAAGGGAAGGTAATTGAACAGACCCAACAACCTACCCCCATCCAGCTCCTTCCCCACCAAGCTTTTCAAAGTGTCCTCCTTCCCCTGCACAGAATGAACATTCTTACAAAGGGAGCCATCCCCATAAACCCCAGACTTAATAGATAACCCTGTGGAAAATCCTGTCAGTAACTCTGTTGCAACCTGCACATCTGGAAAGCCACTGAGCATGTGCATCAACGTCTGTACATTAACAGGTGTTTGGGAAACCTGGTTTTCTTCTCTGTCCCCAAAATGTCAATCCTCCCCTTTGTCCTTGAAAATTACTTCAGCTATGTAACCCCTGCAACCTTGAGGTGCAGAAAATACTTAAAATTAAAAATACATGAAAATATGGTCAACATATTGAATTTCATTATGTACCATTCTTTATGTCTGTTCCACTTTTATGTTTTTCTGTTTATTTATTATGTACACTAGTCTCTCTTGTCTCTTTTATCATATGTAGGTACTAGACTATTGGCCCAAGGGCCTATGTAAGCCTAGCCAACAAAGTTCCCTGGCTTACGCCACCCAAGAAAGTTAGTTTCCTGTGACACTGTCGAGCAGAGACACAGAAGTGATCCCCGGGGTGTATTTCCTATTTCCCATCCACTCATCAAGATTTTTCTTGAAGAGTGCTAATGAAGAACTTTGCTTGACATCGATGGGTAGCCTTTTCCAGAGTATGGGAAGTCTCTGGGACAGGAATCTATCCCTCCAGCATGTCCTGTTTATTGTGGTGACGAGGTTTAGGTCCTTAGAGTGTGTAGCTTGTCAGGATTGGGATTTCTTTAGATGTAGCATGTCCAACAACTCTGGGTTCAACATAGCTTTATATGTTAGGCAGAGATCACCTCGGAGTAGGTTATATGCTACGGAGTAAAGCTGGAGTTTTTTGAGGCGGTCAGTGTAGGGCATTTGTTTGAGGTCAGTAATCCTCTTTGTGAGGTACTTCTGTGGCCTTTCCAGCTGCTGAAGATGTCTTGTGAGGTACATTCCAAAAGGGGCATTGTACTCTATAATGGGTCTAATGAGTGTCGAGTAGAGGGGAACAATGACCTCTTTTTTCTTGGTTGAGAATCCTTTTATGATGAGGTGTGCCACGTAGAAGGACTTCCTGACTACTGTGGTGATGTGACTATCAAAGGAGAGACTACTGTCCACCTGGGTCCCAAGGTCTCTTATCTCACATTCTCTGTTAAGTAGATTGTTGCCTATGTGGTAGTTAAGTTATATGTAAGTTATATGCTGTTAACCTTTCTGTATTATACATTTAATATAACATGTATGGTTAATTTATATTTCTAATGTGGAGCTTTTCTCCTCGGGCCTCCGCTGAAAAATGGCTTTGTCCCACTCGGACTATCCTGGTCAACAAATGTAAAATAAATAAATAAATAGTGATCCTCATCAGCTGTGACTGATCCCAAATTGTACAAACTACTTTCGCAGTAACCACACTGGAAGGTGGGATGCACACTCACACAGTTCAAACAAATGTGTGAGAATCGTCATACGGTCCATGTGCAACATCGCACATTAAATGCGCAGCACACTCCTAACCCTTCATCATCAACTTCACCTCATCTGGCAGATCCCCAACGTTATCCGTCACAGTAGCCAGTCAAATATCCAATTGCCTAGCTTCTCATCTTAGTGACTGATCCACTGCTTTCTGTTTATGAAATTGCTGATCATGTGCCTCACAAATCATGAGAAAATAAGGCAGGAGTAGTAAGACCATTGAATTATCATTCTCCAACCAAACCGCCATGTAGTACATAAAACCCAAGACCCAATTCTCCCATGTCCTGGATCGCATTCTTCCCACATTCCTATGTACAAATGCCGCTAAAGCCACTAAAAGGTCCTTGTTATTCATCATCTCATATTACAATAAATACTGCACTATTTAAAAATAAGCTTGCCTTTCCAGATCTTCACTTTAACCAATGCCAGAATGTGGGGAATTAGACCCCTCCTTCTGCACTAAACAAGGCCTGAGTAGTTAGCCAATCCCCATGTCACATCTCAAAATCAGAACTCATATCCTGCCACTTTGACACATGCCTATACTTTAAGCCTCATTGCCTAACTATGACCCTAAGTCAACTTCCCCTGCTAATACCTCCCTCTGGATCTGCCCATGCCCCTAAGAATCTCTTGATCCACTCCTACACCTGCAACCTTACTGTGATACTGTTCCAACTCCTTCCCTTCTCCTAACAATGGACTACCCCCAGCCCTCAAACGTTCAGACATGTCTGTAGGTAGTTCCAACAAAATATCATTACCTGTAGCATTATCATTTCCTGCACCCCCAGCCAGACCCTCCACCATGGCACTATCGTCTGACTTTCCAGCTCACTTTCCTCACATTGCTGACTTGTTTTTGGTGCCTCACTCCTCCTTTTCTTTGGAGATGCACCAGGTTTGTCTGTAACTAGGGACTGCTTGACTGGCAGCTCTCAAAACAATTTTTCAGCTTGTGCCACAATAACTGCCCATTCCTGCCTCAAACTGCATGATTCAGCCAACTGTCAAAGAAATAAAAGAATAATTATCAAAAACAACATCCGAAGGAAAACATTGCAAGCGACTAACTAATCTAATTATGCATTAATTAACTTCCCCCATGCTTTCCTTATTATAGATAGATAGATAGATAGATAGATAGATAGATAGATAGACAGACAGACGGACAGATAGATAGATAGATAGATAGATAGATAGATAGATAGATAGATAGATAGACAGAAAGATAGATAGATAGATAGATAGATAGATAGATAGATAGATAGATAGATAGATAGATATATAGATAGATAGATAGATAGATAGATAGATAGATAGATAGATAGATAGATAGATAGATAGATAGATAGATAGATATTTTGTGTTCACATATAGCTGCAAACTGGTTAAATAAAGAGGTGGCATGCCTGGAGTCCATTATGCCTCATAACTTACTTCCACAATGAATGCAATCTCAGTGTCAGTCATCTTGTTCAAAGGACATTAAACCATGTGCCCAAACTCTTTAATTAACCTAACTCCAGTAATGCCCACCCCATGACACAGAAACTGAATATAACATACAATTGCTGCACTTCTTCTTCAGCACTCAGTCTCCACTTCACTCTCCCACACTTTGTTTAATTCATTTGTTATGTATCCCTCCATTTTGCACTGCTTTTCTTCTATTCTTTTCCCCTTTTGCTTTCAGTCTTTTTTTTGTAGATGTAACAAACCTCTCCACGTCCCAGAGAAAGAATTCTAGACAGAGCCACAAACAATGGGAGAACCAGTTCCCTAAAGCAGGGACCATTCCTCAAAACTGCTCCAACAAACATAGATAGCCAATAGAACAATGGGCTTTACATCAGCATGACTTCCATGAAGGGCATGAAATCCAAAACTCAACTGTGCATCATCACTCTGTCCTCAGCCCTCAAAAATTTGCAACAATTTGACAGAAGAAAGCCAATTTCTCTGAAAGTTGAGAACCAAACCCTGTACTTTTTGCATGTGAAGTAAACACCTTTAACCATTGTAGTTTTAATTATAATTTCTGCTCTGATATTGTGAATGGTTTCTGTTTTTATTTTTTTATTTATTTTTTTTTGTGATGCTGAACGTCACGCAGCATGATTTATTTTATGGACAAAGTGTTGAAAAGTTTTTGACTGTCAGAATTCCAGCAACATATGCCTTCTGCAGAGGTTTATGTTATACATCTGATGAAGTAGCACCGCTACGAAAGCACTTACGTCTTTGTTCTTAGTTGTCCTATATTAAAGGAAAGTTTTACTTGAAGTATCTGCTGTCCTTGGAGCCTTACGTTTCTACTTTGTGGATTACAATTTACTTTTTGTATTCAAGAACTGGCTGGGTATTGTGGACTGTGCCCTAAATAAATAAACGTTTAACAATTATGCCAAAACCCAACAACACTTTATGAGCAATGGATCAAAATACTAGGTAAAATCTGGGCATTCCATGAAAATCTGGCCAGTTGAGAGGTATGATGTTATTATTTTTCTTTTTTTACTTTCTTGTTTTTCTGTTCATTGTTGTATTGTTTTTCTTTTTACTCACAAGCTCAACAAACCGAACATACTTGAAGGAAGAGGCAGAACTGCTCTCTTCACCATCACCACATGGCAATTTATATCTTGAAGTGCATGCACGACAAACAGTCATTATTCACAGCGTCTCATGACCTGAAAGCACACTTCAACCAGAAAAGACAAACCTTAACAAGTTTCTCTGCTCCACCAACACCAAAGTAAGCACTGCAATGAAAAAAACAGCAAGAGAAATAAGGGGACCTGCCTAAGAAAACCAACATACTGACTTCATAGGCAAAGAAAATAACCCAAATGAATGAGAAAACAGAAACCCGAAGAGGACCTGTCCCAGGGAGAAACATGCAAAACTCCTTTAAGGAATACCAGGAAACCTTATGAAAGAACTGAACCAAAATGTTAAAATAAACTATAATAGCAAACTACAACATAGAAAATCGTAACTCCCTCTTGGCACAACTAATACACAATCCTTGCTTTATTGAACCAAAACCAATATCAAGCAAAGAACACCAGGAACACAATGAATGAACCAAACCAAAACATTAAAATATAGATTAACTGTGAACTACAACACAGAAAATCATAATTCCCTCCTAATATAACCAGTATACAAACCTTGCAAACCAATACCAAGCAGAATAAAAAAAAAAAAACAGCGACAACAAGAACTTACCCACAATCACCATATAAACCACTGTTAACCCAAGACCTACTTGGTTACCGATGTACCTAATGGTCATCACAGATGTAACACTTGCTACAGCAAGTTCATTCCTAAATCTGATCTCCTCACTCAGCTAGACTCATATAAAACCACCTTAGCCCCTCCATACACTTGCATTGCTTCTTCTCCAGCACTCATCTATTCAAGATTAACTCTTCATTGCCCACTAGTCTACCCAAAGTCTTTCCACTTCCCATGCAACCCTAACATTCCCCACCCCAAAATCTTTAGACACCCTTTACCTACACTTTCCCTAACAAACTAACTTAAAGTGACTCTGGACACATTGGTTTGTTCTCAAACCTCATATGTTCAGGAAATTGGAAGTTTATAGTGTTTCCACTGCATAGTGCATACATTCAAATGTGTAAGTCAGTTTACTTGCTGAAGAGATGATGCAGAGTGATGGAATATACCCTGAGCTGTTGTGTGGAACAGCAGTCACTTGTAATGATATGCACACAGAAAAACACAGTTTACATTCATGTTTCTCTGCAAACTCTGCTAATTAGTTTAGTAACATCAAGCATTAGAATGCATTGCAGGCATCATATTATTTGGAACAAGAGCATTTATGAGCTTGCGTAGTCTGATGTGTCCTCATTTTCCTCACTGATGCACTTACTGTACTACACAAAATGCAGTCTTTTGTTTATTTGCCATGAAGTGGCATCAGCGCATTTAATGCCTGACTGCATAGTCCTTCCATGAGTAACACAAGATTGGTTTCAAAGAAAAAAAAATACTTTTTGACCAATAATTTCACTGTATTTTTAGAGTTCAGCTTATATTATTGTGCAATGCATTTTTTTTATAATTTAGAGATGCTAATTTCCACAGCTATAAACGTATGAGATGATAATTTCCTTAAGCATACTCTGCATCTGGTGTTGGCATCTATGACTCATCTGCATAAAAATTATTCAGTGTCTCTTTGTCTACTCTTGTCTAGATTCTCCCATAATGCCTGTACCATGTACTTCTTGCTTTCACCTTTCCTAAATGTAATCTGATCAATTCCCCACATCACTAGCCCCTGCTATTTCATATAACATTTCCCTCAAGTAAAAGCAATTGCTATGCAAGAAATTATTATTGTAGCCATTTAAATTTCAAGAGACATTAGTTTTGCCACCTTCTGCATATTAGTCTGCTGCCAACATTACCTACATTATGCAACTTCACAACTATTTAATAGATGGCCAACTTCTGTCTTCAACCTAATACACCTTCCATCTTCAACATTGCACAGCAACTGCATTTCTGAATTTTTGTTAAAACTGGCAACACCTACAGAAATGTCAATAGGCTAGTCGGCACCATCATCCTGGACTTATCAAAAGCTCTCATATAAACTGTCACTCATAGGGTTCACCAGCTGTTCACTACAATAATGCAATAGCTAAGTCTCAAAGAGAGGATACAAAGTGAAATGGACAAATGATTGCTGCATTGCCATTAAGTAATCATGTCCTGTAAGGATCTGTACTAGGTTTCATACTTATCAACATATTCATCAATGACATCTACACTGCTTCAAATCACTAACCTAGTTCAATATGCCGATGACTTGACCCTAATCTGCTCTGCCAAATCTCTCTCTAAACTCCAAGATCTTACTCAGCATTCATTCTTATCACCTGAAACATGGCAAAATAATTCACAACTACTTCTAACCCCTAAAAAATAAATTACTGTTCTTCACACCAAAACACATCTCTACCAAAACAACACTATTCACTATCACCTTGGCCAACAACACCATGATAAAACCAGTATACCACATAAATTACTGCATGTTATCATGTGCAGCTAGTTGAAATTCAACCACCATGTAGCACACTTGTTTAAAAATACTCATAAAAAGTTAGATACATTATAATCAGATTAAAACCAAACCTCACTGACATAGGCAGAAGATGTATAGCCTCTACTTTCTTATTGCCATCTCTTCTCTGTGCTGCCCCTAACTTTCAAGTCTTATAACTGTCCATACTTAAGCAATGTCATAACAAAATAGCCTAATTTGCAGTAAACTATAATAATAATAATAATAATAATAGAGCACACCACTACCTAGTTCTCAAAGAATTAGACAGGCTGAAACTACTGCACCACCTTGATCTTTCTCAGTTAACTACAATTCACTGACTTCTCTACAAGCCAGGGAATTGCCCATCCATTATCAACTTAATAGAGCACTATTACCTCAATAAAACTTTACTCTCTATAGAAAAATCACTAATCACTATAATCTCATCATTTAATACTGCAGGTGACGCTCTCTCTCTCTCTCTATATATATATATATATATATATTCAAATAGTGTAGTAAAACTTTGGAACCATGTCCCACCACCACTGAAAGCTAATGAGAATGCAAACTCGTTTAAAACACAACTAAACCTTCACCTATCAAATCATCAGATCTGCTTCTTTACATTTCCAGGATAAATGCAACTGTTATCTTCACCTTGTCATATCATCAAACCATGTCTCTTCAGTCAGAACACTATGACCCACAGCCTGTATTCATCAGTACCTGAATAGATTTTCTAGTGTCTCCCAGCTATATGCATTGTTTTGTGATACTGTTCACCTCCATCTCTATACTTTTAATGTAAATCATATACATATAAATATATATATATATATATATATATATATATATATATATGTGTGTGTGTGTGTGTGTGTGTGTGTGTGTGTGTGTGTGTGTGTGTGTGTGTGTGTGTGAGTGTATGGCTCTACTTTACAAGCTCAAAGTTTCAAAACATCGAATTGCAAATGACCGAGATCATAAGATTGAAGTTTTGAAACTTCGAAATTCTAATAAAAAAATAAAAAAAAAAAATTGTTTTCAGGTTTTTCAGGGGGCAAGCCCCTTGCACTCCCCACACCACTTGTTAAATGAATATACCAACTCCAAGATCACACTACAGTGAGGAAAATGGTACATTTCACATTCTGTGCTACACGATGATCTCCACTCAACACATTCAAAGTTTCAAAACTTCGATCTTATGGTCTTGACCATTTGCAGTTCGAAGTTTTGAAACTTGATGGGAATCCATATAAATATATATATATATATTTATATATATATATATATATATGTGTGTGTGTGTATGTATATAATATTCTGAAAAAAGATGAGCCAGCACGTACAGTTCACTCGAACCCAAGTTTATTTTAAAGCAGATTCCACTAAATATTGGGGAATCCTAAGTTACAAAGCATACCGGTTTCGGCCATATCATGGCCTTTATCAATACTGTAAGTTCTATACAAGTCAGGAAACCCGACCCCTAGTGAGCAACCAATATATAATCCACATTTAAAGTGACATGTATCATTATACAATAATTAAATATATTGGAACAAGACAGCATTTCTACCTGCATAATGGTCATAATTCAACATAATAAACATGTAGAATACATTTATTATCATAAACATCCTCAAAATTATTGTAAGAACAAGGGAATGTACCATAACCCAAATTTTTTTTTTTTTTTTTTTTTTTTTTTTTTTTGTGTGGGCCTTGAAAAATAATCAAAAAAACTTTTTCAAAAATTTTTTTATAAATGACATATGTTTTATATATTAATAAACCTCAAATTTTATATTGATCTTAAATATTCATTCCCACTAGTATCACAATATTGGTTCAGGATATCCAAATACTGTATAATATATACACAAAATTTATGATGTCATAAACTCAACTCAATAGAACATGGAAATAGTATATACATATTCCATGTTCCTATTAATTTTCAAATATACCTTGAACCAAAATCCATAAATGGTACATAAACCATTTCCATTTGATTGAGTTTTTGATGCCATCCGGCTTTGAAACCCCTATGAAGGGTTATCCTATCTATAACAACAAACCGGAAAATTGCTGAAGCATGTTCCAAAGTGTGTTTGAATAAGGCATTGGCAACACGTTTATTCTTAATTGCACTTAAATGTTCCCCTATTCTAAATTTGACAGGTCTCGACGTTTGCCCCACATAAAATGCAGAACAGCTACAGGTAGCCAAATACACAACCCAGTCTGTGCTGCAATTGGCAAAAACCCTTATCTCAAAAATTCGGGACGTATTTTTGCTGGAAAATTCTTTTGTTTGCTGCAAATGTTGACAAGCAGCACAATGACCACAAGGATAACACCCCCTTAGTATTTCACCACTTAAAGTTCTTTGTTGTGGTATACTTGGAATGTATCTTTTATAATGTGTGAAGTGAGAATTCATGTTTCGTCCCCGCCGGTAGGAAAATTGACAGTTTTCAGGCAACAACCTACCTAAAACCTCATTTGACAAAAGAATGCTCCAATGTTGATTGATGACATCCCTGAAGCGATTGGTATTAGTACCATAGGTAGTTACCAACCGTATCGGTTGATTGTTATTTACTTTCTTACAATCCCTGTTATCTGCTTTATAACATAATAGATCCTGACGTGTCATTCTGTTAGTTTGTCCTTCAGCTTTGGCTAGGAGTTGAGATTCATAACCCCTTTGTAAAAACCTGCGAGATAAATCCAGACTACAATCCAAAAAATCTTGATCAGACGAACAAATACGTCTGATTCTCATATATTGAGATTTTGGAATATTGCGGATGGTGTGGCGTGGATGAGAACTCTTGGCATGTAATAAAGTATTGTATTTAGGGAATTTATGATATATAGTGGTCGATAAAGTATTATCTGCAAGTTTGAAAACCTTAACATCCAAAAATACAATCTCTGAATGTTCAATACTAACCGTAAACCGGATGCCAAGAGTATTGTTGTTCAAATAATCCACAAACTGTATTAAACTTTGCTTATTTCCACACCACACCATCCAGCAATCATCTAGATATCTACGCCAGATATCCAGATGTTGTAGAAATTTGTTATGTTGGTCATCATATATATACCTAGCCTCATAATACCCCATGAACAAATCTGCATAGATGGGTGCAAAAGAAGCACCCATCGCAGTGCCCTTAATCTGCCAATAGGCCTTGCCTGCATAATAAAAGATATTCTTCCGTAGTACAAGTTCAGTAAGCTTGATCAAGAAGTTGTTAAAGGCTAAGGAATAGAGGTTGGATTTGTATAACCAAAAGGAAACAGCTAGAATTCCCTGATCATGTGGAATACTTGTATACAGTGAAGCCACATCAAGAGTACAGAGCAACCAGTGAGATTCTAATTGCGAATCATTGATTATATTAAGGAATTCGGTGGTATCCTTAATGCGAGACCTAATAAGAGGCAATAAAGGTTTCAAATAATGAGTCAAAAAAGCTGACAATGGTTCCGTTAAAGAACCTCTACCTGAAACTATAGGTCTCCCAGGAGGATGTAATGGATCTTTATGTATCTTCGGTAACATGTATAAATACTGAGAAGTAGGCTCTTCTACCTTAAGTTGCAAACCTACCTGTGTAGTAATGATACCTTGTTGCACCGATAAATCCAAAAAATCATCAATTTCTCTCTTAAAAGATAGAGTAGGATCCACATTTAATACCATGTAAAAACTAGAATCTGCTAACTGTCGCAAAGCTTCCTGATTATATAGTGAATGATCCAAAATCACAACTGCTCCTCCTTTATCCGCCATAGTTATAACTATATTGTGATTACTACCAAGCTCAACCAAAGCTTGCCTTTCAGCTGCTGTTAAATTATTTTCAGTGGGCCCATATAAATTGGAAAAATGTAGCTCTTTCATTATACACTCTCTGAAAATAGACACATGTTTGTTCATGGGGGGAACAAAATTAGATTTCCTAAACCTAAAATCAGATGATCTTTGAGTGTTTTCCTGATCTGCAAAAAAGATTTTTAGGTTAAGAATTCTACAAAATTCATTAACATCTTGTAATAACTGAGTTTCTGAAACCAATGATGAAGGTACAAAAGAAAGCCCTTTATTCAATAGTTTGGTATGTACAGAAGAGAGTTCAAAGGAGGAAATATTATGTATATTATCAATTATGTCACCATTTGTTGTAACAGGGACTGTAAGGTTAGGTTGCCGGAATCTGTTCCTATGTTTCTTACCACCCCGCCTCCTACCCCTGACTCTAAAGGGGGGGCTGTTTCCTTTTCGCTGCTGGGGACACCTGGCGTAAAGAGCCCTCCCCATCCGTTACAGAGGAGGCCTCCTCCTCTGAAGTAGTATCAGACATAACTTTGTGATGTCTTAAAATGGACCTTGGTCTTTTTTTATTATTAGTTTTACTATATCTAGATTCCTGAAATCTTACTGATTTATGGTTTACAAAAGGTTTCCCTTTTTCATAATCCATCAAATCACGATTAAACTTATTGATTTTCATTTTTGTAAGCTGTTTTTCCAATATTGAGAGGTCCTTAGCCAGGTCTGAAACATGTTGTGAATATAACACCTCAGATTTCAATTTTTCTACCTCCCCACACAAAATTTCAATCTCCGTGAGTTGACTCTGAATAGTCCTGTCATAGTACCTTAATAAACAGTCAACAAAATGCATAGAGGATAAATGTTGTGCCTCCGCCCATTCCTTGGAAAGCTCGCTGTCTATATTGGCCACAATGGGTTGTATACGGACCCTTAATCCCCTGGGAGTAATGTCTTTAACTTTGTAGGCTTTAAAAAGTTTCAAATGCCATACATTAGTACGTAAAGCTTTCATATATCTATTAAGCTTAGAAAACATATTATTGCACTGTGATGGGCCATCTGATAATGAATTCGGGGAATCAGGTCCCGATAATGTATTTAAACCAAACACCTCCAAATTATCTTGATCGGCTGAAAGACCCTTCAATAAATCACTAATATCCATAACTGAAATATAAAACACCCAAAAATATTATAGTATAAGGGCACAAATTAACCGAGTGACCTTGAGAACGAACACCAACTTCTATTAATCCATATAGATACTATTGTCCATGTTAGGTATGACCCACCAACTATGTTTGAAAATTGTTCAGGTAAAATTGAACCTTTGGCTATCTTACCATAAGTGGCCCAACATACAAAAACTCTTAATGAAAACTCTTAATAAAAAACTGACCTTCGTCTCAATAGGCAATTAACAATATTAGATGTCATAAGTGTAATATCTGAAAAAATCCCAAAAAATACACCCAATTGGATTGATAATCCAGCTCTAAAAAAATTTATTGCCCATCAATAGGCCGACCTGCGTCTCTGCCTAAATGTCCAACTCTATTATAGTATATTGCCACCGTAAGATATTGTAATCATACCAACCCATGAACCATCCAGGATTCAACCTGTTATAAAATCACATATGTACTGAGTTGTGTTAGTTGCAATCAAGGCCACTCAGAAAATAACAATATCACTTAAGCCCCTTAAACTCTTATAAATCCGGACCTCAGACCAATTGACCCATGTACTAAATTAGTACAAAAAACATCTATATTAGTGCCAACCCCTTGTATATGTACATCAATATTATTAAAGGCCTTAGAAAACCATCACAGTGCCGCAATATGTTTATAAAGGAAACCCTCTAGCCTACAAAGCTAAACAGACAATTAAAATTCTCACAAACTGTGATCAAGTATGATGTTACATATACCTAATCCTTAGTTTAAATAATAAGGCCAAATGTTTTTATTAACTATACCTAAAACCCAGAGTAAACCCAACCAACCAAAAATATTTCAAAAGCTTAACACAAGCCCCTGAAAATTCACCAGAACACTCCCCAAGCAATGTAAACTAGTCGTCGCTCAAAATAGCATGGACCCCTGTCATTCAATTCAAGGATGTCCCCACTATTCTCAACCTGTTAATACATCATTGTGCATAATTAAACAGATAGACCACACTGTTATTGAACATATATGTGCACACAGATATATGAACTACAAAAATTGTATGTATATATCAAAAAATTAAAAATATCTATTATCTTGATAAACAAAAAAACAAACAAATAATGAAAAATATGAGAGTCCAATTATTGTCCAAATCATTGTCCAAATATGAAAAATAACCAAACTTGTAGTCCAAAACATCCGTAAGTTCAAACGCTCCGTGTTCGCAAACCTGCAATCACTCTGACTGGTTTAAATCCAAAGCTTGTAGATGTCTGGGCCCAAAATGGCGTAACAATCACACAGCATGAAACGACCCCTTTCATATGATGTAAATAATTCACATATTCACAGTTCACAACCCGAACACGACCAGTTGAAATTCAAAAGAAGTAGAAAGTGCCACAATGTCCCAATCCATGAAAACAGTACCTTAAATGCGTGCCAAACAAATTGAGACTCCCAATGGCCGTCAGTTCGCAATTAGTAAAAATAAAAAGAAACCTCTCATGCGAAAAAGTTGGCAAGTCCTATTTCCATAAACACGCACCATCAGTATAGAACCAAGGTTAGGTCTCCGACTGTATCTTAAACTCCAAATTAAATTGAAAAAGGAATGATTCGGCGAACCAGATGTCCCCAGCGCGAAAGGAACCAGCTAAACAACTCCGAACCAGGATACGCGCACGCCGGACAACGTGCACGGCTCCAACCAATCGATACACATTCTGAAAAAAGATGAGCCAGCACGTACAGTTCACTCGAACCTAAGTTTATTTTAAAGCAGATTCCACTAAATATTGGGGAATCCTAAGTTACAAAGCATACCGGTTTCGGCCATATCATGGCCTTTATCAATACTGTAAGTTCTATACAAGTCAGGAAACCCGACCCCTAGTGAGCAACCAATATATAATCCACATTTAAAGTGACATGTATCATTATACAATAATTAAATATATTGGAACAAGACAGCATTTCTACCCCCATAATGGTCATAATTCAACATAATAAACATGTAGAATACATTTATTATCATAAACATCCTCAAAATTACAAAATTATTGTAAGAACAAGGGAATGTACCATAACCCAAATTTTTTTTTTTTTTTTTTTTTTTTTTTTTTTGTGTTAATTTTGAAATATTTTTGGTTGGTTGGGTTTACTCTGGGTTTTAGGTATAGTTAATAAAAACATTTGGCCTTATTATTTAAACTAAGGATTAGGTATATGTAACATCATACTTGATCACAGTTTGTGAGAATTTTAATTGTCTGTTTAGCTTTGTAGGCTAGAGGGTTTCCTTTATAAACATATTGCGGCACTGTGATGGTTTTCTAAGGCCTTTAATAATACTGATGTACATATACAAGGGGTTGGCACTAATATAGATGTTTTTTGTACTAATTTAGTACATGGGTCAATTGGTCTGAGGTCCGGATTTATAAGAGTTTATGGGGCTTAAGTGATATTGTTATTTTCTGAGTGGCCTTGATTGCAACTAACACAACTCAGTACATATGTGATTTTATAACAGGTTGAATCCTGGATGGTTCATGGGTTGGTATGATTACAATATCTTACGGTGGCAATATACTATAATAGAGTTGGACATTTAGGCAGAGACGCAGGTCGGCCTATTGATGGGCAATAAATTTTTTTCGAGCTGGATTATCCATCCAATTGGGTGTATTTTTTGGGATTTTTTCAGATATTACACTTATGACATCTAATATTGTTAATTGCCTATTGAGACGAAGGTCAGTTTTTTATTAAGAGTTTTCATTAAGAGTTTTTGTATGTTGGGCCACTTATGGTAAGATAGCCAAAAGGTTCAATTTTTACCTGAACAATTTTCAAACATAGTTGGTGGGTCATACCTAACATGGACAATAGTATCTATATGGATTAATAGAAGTTGGTGTTCATTCTCAAGGTCACTCGGTTAATTTGTGCCCTTATACTATAATATTTTTGGGTGTTTTATATTTCAGTTATGGATATTAGTGATTTATTGAAGGGTCTTTCAGCCGATCAAGATAATTTGGAGGTGTTTGGTTTAAATACATTATCGGGACCTGATTCCACGAATTCATTATCAGATGGCCCATCACAGTGCAATAATATGTTTTCTAAGCTTAATAGATATATGAAAGCTTTACGTACTAATGTATGGCATTTGAAACTTTTTAAAGCCTACAAAGTTAAAGACATTACTCCCAGGGGATTAAGGGTCCGTTTACAACCCATTGTGGCCAATATAGACAGCGAGCTTTCCAAGGAATGGGCGGAGGCACAACATTTATCCTCTATGCATTTTGTTGACTGTTTATTAAGGTACTATGACAGGACTATTCAGAGTCAACTCACGGAGATTGAAATTTTGTGTGGGGAGGTAGAAAAATTGAAATCTGAGGTGTTATATTCACAACATGTTTCAGACCTGGCTAAGGACCTCTCAGTATTGGAAAAACAGCTTACAAAAAGGAACATCAATAAGTTTAATCGTGATTTGATGGATTATGAAAAAGGGAAACCTTTTGTAAACCATAAATCAGTAAGATTTCAGGAATCTAGATATAGTAATACTAATAATAAAAAAAGACCAAGGTCCATTTTAAGACATCACAAAGTTATGTCTGATACTACTTCAGAGGAGGAGGCCTCCTCTGTAACGGATGGGGAGGGCTCTTTACGCCAGGTGTCCCCAGCAGCGAAAAGGAAACAGCCCCCCCCTTTAGAGTCAGGGGTAGGAGGCGAGGTGGTAAGAAACATAGGAACAGATTCCGGCAACCTAACCTTACAGTCCCTGTTACAACAAATGGTGACGTAATTGATAATATACATAATATTTCCTCCTTTGAACTCTCTTCTGTACATACCAAACTATTGAATAAAGGGCTTTCTTTTGTACCTTCATCATTGGTTTCAGAAACTCAGTTATTACAAGATGTTGATGAATTTTGTAGAATTCTTAACCTAAAAATCTTTTTTGCAGATCAGGAAAACACTCAAAGATCATCTGATTTTAGGTTTAGGAAATCTTATTTTGTTCCCCCCATGAACAAACATGTGTCTATTTTCAGAGAGTGTATAATGAAAGAGCTACATTTTTCCAATTTATATGGGCCCACTGAAAATAATTTAACAGCTGCTGAAAGGCAAGCTTTGGTTGAGCTTGGTAGTAATCACAATATAGTTATAACTATGGCGGATAAAGGAGGAGCAGTTGTGATTTTGGATCATTCACTATATAATCAGGAAGCTCTGCGACAGTTAGCAGATTCCAGTTTTTACATGGTATTAAATGTGGATCCTACTCTATCTTTTAAGAGAGAAATAGATGATTTTTTGGATTTATCGGTGCAACAAGGTATCATTACTACACAGGTAGGCTTGCAACTTAAGGTAGAAGAGCCTACTTCTCAGTATTTATACATGTTACCGAAGATACATAAAGATCCATTACATCCTCCTGGGAGACCTATAGTTTCAGGTAGAGGTTCTTTAACGGAACCATTGTCAGCTTTTTTGACTCATTATTTGAAACCTTTATTGCCGCTTATTAGGTCTCAGATTAAGGATACTACCAATTCCTTAATATAATCAATGATTCGCAATTAGAATCTCACTGGTTGCTCTGTACTCTTGATGTGGCTTCACTATATACAAGTATTCCACATGATCAGGGAATTCTAGCTGTTTCCTTTTGGTTATACAAATCCAACCTCTATTCCTTAGCCTTTAACAACTTCTTGATCAAGCTTACTGAACTTGTACTATGGAAGAATATCTTTTATTATGCAGGCAAGGCCTATTGGCAGATTAAGGGCACTGCGATGGGTGCTTCTTTTGCACCCATCTATGCAGATTTGTTCATGGGGTATTATGAGGCTAGGTATATATATGATGACCAACATAACAAATTTCTACAACATCTGGATATCTGGCGTAGATATCTAGACGATTGCTGGATGGTGTGGCGTGGAAATAAGCAAAGTTTAATACAGTTTGTGGATTATTTGAACAACAATACTCTTGGCATCCGGTTTACGGTTAGTATTGAACATTCAGAGATTGTATTTTTGGATGTTAAGGTTTTCAAACTTGCAGATAATACTTTATCGACCACTATATATCGTAAATTCCCTAAATACAATACTTTATTACATGCCAAGAGTTCTCATCCACGCCACACCATCCGCAATATTCCAAAATCTCAATATATGAGAATCAGATATGAGAATCAGACGTATTTGTTCGTCTGATCAAGATTATTTGGATTGTAGTCTGGATTTATCTCGCAGGTTTTTACAAAGGGGTTATGAATCTCAACTCCTAGCCAAAGCTGAAGGACAAACTAACAGAATGACACGTCAGGATCTATTATGTTATAAAGCAGATAACAGGGATTGTAAGAAAGTAAATAACAATCAACCGATACGGTTGGTAACTACCTATGGTACTAATACCAATCGCTTCAGGGATGTCATCAATCAACATTGGGGCATTCTTTTGTCAAATGAGGTTTTAGGTAGGTTGTTGCCTGAAAACTGTCAATTTTCCTACCGGCGGGGACGAAACATGAATTCTCACTTCTCACATTATTAAAGATACATTCCAAGTATACCACAACAAAGAACTTTAAGTGGTGAAATACTAAGGGGGTGTTATCCTTGTGGTCATTGTACTGCTTGTCCACATTTGCAGCAAACAAAAGAATTTTCCAGCAAAAATACGTCCCGAATTTTTGAGATAAGGGTTTTTGCCAATTGCAGCACAGACTGGGTTGTGTATTTGGCTACCTGTAGCTGTTCTGCATTTTATGTGGGGCAAACGTCGAGACCTGTCAAATTTAGAATAGGGGAACATTTAAGTGCAATTAAGAATAAACGTGTTGCCAATGCCTTATTCAAACACACTTTGGAACATGCTTCAGCAATTTTCCGGTTTGTTGTTATAGATAGGATAACCCTTCATAGGGGTTTCAAAGCCGGATGGCATCAAAAACTCAATCAAATGGAAAACAGTTGGATAATTCAATTGGGTGGTTTATTTAGACCTGGGTTAAATATGTTAGAATAGACTTTTTATAAGTCATGTATACATATTATGATCTATAGAATGGTGGTTTATGTACCATTTATGGATTTTGGTTCAAGGTATATTTGAAAATTAATAGGAACATGGAATATGTATATACTATTTCCATGTTCTATTGAGTTGAGTTTATGACATCATAAATTTTGTGTATATATTATACAGTATTTGGATATCCTGAACCAATATTGTGATACTAGTGGGAATGAATATTTAAGATCAATATAAATTTTGAGGTTTATTAATATATAAAACATATGTCATTTATAAAAAATTTTTTGAAAAAGTTTTTTTGATTATTTTTCAAGGCCCACACAAAAAAAAAAAAAAAAAAAAAAAAAAAAAAATGGGTTATGGTACATTCCCTTGTTCTTACAATAATTTTGAGGATGTTTATGATAATAAATGTATTCTACATGTTTATTATGTTGAATTATGACCATTATGGGGGTAGAAATGCTGTCTTGTTCCAATATATTTAATTATTGTATAATGATACATGTCACTTTAAATGTGGATTATATATTGGTTGCTCACTAGGGGTCGGGTTTCCTGACTTGTATAGAACTTACAGTATTGATAAAGGCCATGATATGGCCGAAACCGGTATGCTTTGTAACTTAGGATTCCCCAATATTTAGTGGAATCTGCTTTAAAATAAACTTGGGTTCGAGTGAACTGTACGTGCTGGCTCATCTTTTTTCAGAATGTTTATCGATTGGTTGGAGCCGTGCACGTTGTCCGGCGTGCGCGTATCCTGGTTCGGGTATGTATATAATATTGCCTCTGAACCTGCTTTATACTCCACCTCTTAACTACAATATTGACATTTGCTGCCCTACCTAGTTTCTTCCCTTACCTCCATTTCTTTGACTTTCTAAATATTAGTCAAGTGATCTATCAAACACACTAGGTCATCTCTTCAAATGCTCAATGGTCAATATCTACTAATGCATAAGTATCTTTTATACCACAACAGTTGCCTTAATTTTCATATGGATGTAAACTAATTAGCAGATGTAATAGTTACTGTTTATTTATTGTATGAACTGCTCATGTACATTACTGACTCCATCCATTCGCACCCCTTTTACCCACTTTTGCACAAGGGGTCGGGGTGTCATTTCTAAAGTGGCAATCATCTAGACCCAAGTCTGTTTAAACATTGTTGTAATATGTTGAAACTTTACTATGCGGGCCTCAGCTGAAAATGTTTTTTTGATCAAACCCAGTTGGACAAACCTGGTAAATAAAAGCAAAATAAATAACATAAATAAATTAATCTGCAATACTATGCATTTCTCAGAATTACTCTGTATGGCAATGAACTTCCTGTCCTCTTTTCCATATGTAACATTTTAAAGCATACTGTGTTAATGTCAGCAGTGTTTACACACACAAAATTGCTTAGATTTCGATTTCTGCTAGTTAGCAAGATATCATTTCTGTCTTAAAATATAACCATTTTCTAGAGCTTTATGATTAGATGACCAGTAGTTGCACAATTATGCTCTATTGCGGAGGTGTTATAAACAAAGACAACTTCAAATGCAAAGCTTTGATAGTTTCAACAAAGTTAGTTGTTATGCCAGAACAAAATGATTTCATTACTTGTCTTTAAAATATATGGAAGGAGATAGTTTTAATTTAAAGATATTACTGTTGAGACAGATCATCTTCAGTGACTGATGGAAACATTTATTAAATTATATATCTGTAATATAGTCAAATTCATAGTAGTTATGTAAGGGTAAGCATTTAAATGTTATTATACTTCCATTGTTCTGATATTATGACAAAACACATCTGGCAAAATAGAACTTGGTTGAGGCATCTTGCTTCTATATGTATTTCAAAGAGTTTTAGTCTAGTTGGCTAGAGGACTACCGTCTATCATTGAGTTTGCCCCTGGAAAAAGCATTATTGCAGTCAACATAATGTGAAAAGGCAACAGATAAAGATTGATGTATGTGGTACAGTGGAGCAACTAAAGGTAACATAGGTTCATAGGTTTATAGGTTGTTACTAGGCTATCAGCCCTACGGCCTATACAAGCCTAGCCATAACAATTCCCTGGCTATTTCTTCCTACACTATTTACTTCCCTGGACCCCTGTCTAGTAATTTTCATATCTTTAATTGTGACTTATTACTTGACTTTTTTTAAGATTTTACTAGAGTATGAGTGAATGAAAGACTTCTGTCCATCAGTTAAAAAAATGTGCATGTGTTTTGGAATGGGGTACAACATTTTAACAGTAATATTATACCTGTGAACATGAATAAGTACATGATTTGAAACTGAATTATGGCACATGTTCCTTCATGAGTATATGTGCTGGTGCTTGATTTTCCAATGGAGCTCTGGGACATGGACAGTTTATGTACCAGAGATCTCCCATGTACCCATAACATCATAAAAATCTGACACTTCAGGTTGTGTTGCTTTTTTGAAAAACTGTAGCAAAGAAGTTATATCACATGCCCAGGAGAAATTATACTCTACATAACCCTGTACTTGAACACCTTACATGGGAAATCAGAGATGCAACTCAGCAAATACAGCTTACAACCCTAATGCCTGCATAAATGCAAGAGGCGATAGAGATTTAAGTCTATTGGAATATGGACTAAATGCTATAGAATAGAGCTGGGCCATGTTACTGTACCAAAAAATGAAGCCAGCAACAGGTGAACCATGCAATGAATAGTAGTTTATTAAAAACTACTAAGACCACATTTCATATCAAAAAAGTAACAGACCGGTTTCGGCCAACAAATTATCCTGGCCTTCTTCAGTGAGATACAAAAGATATATGATATTGTGTGGTCTTATATAGTAAGTAAAGAAATATCATTGGATGACATTCACATATTAATTAATGAACTCATTAATATTAATAAATAGTCAATACAAATAATCTGATAACAAATCATATTGAGAGTTCAATCAGAAACATTCATTAAGTCCTGGATTAAACAAAGCCCCCAGTTTTGTAATCCATTTTTTCTCCCGAGCATCAAGTTTCTTATGCCAACCAGATTGGGCCTCTTTTTACGTAATGTACTTAGTGATTTACACTTTCAACATTATTCTTCACAACCAATGCCTAATAACATGACTGAAAATGATATATCTAGTCTAGATGAACTGGTTAAAAATAAGGAATTGGTAATTCTTCATGCCAACAAAGGTGGGGCAGTGGTGGTTATGGATTGGAATTATTATGATAATGAGGCTCATCGACAATTGGGCGAAACCGGTCTGTTACTTTTTTGATATGAAATGTGGTCTTAGTAGTTTTTAATAAACTACTATTCATTGCATGGTTCACCTGTTGCTGGCTTCATTTTTTGGTTTTTGTTCTAACCTTTTTGCCGTGCAACTTCCTACGTGCAGGGGAATTTGCTTGTGATACCATGTTACTGTACCTTATGTCAAATATATTGTCAGTAGTGTAAAAGAGCTGTTTGCTTGCATATCTGAAAAGGCATATCTCATACTCTGTATGTCTATGGTTTCAAACTTCTACAGTATAAATCCAGACTGTACAGGCAAGTTGTACACCTCCTGCATCCCTAACAGGAGTAGTACATCAAATTATAGATAGACAAAGTCTTGTACTCATAAGGTCATGAGAAAATGGCACACAATCGTTTGCCCATCCATAGCTGGCAGAGCAGCATATTTGGATGATTGCATGTAACAAATCTTCTAGTAATTAATGCAATCCATTGCACTTCTCAGACCAATGAGTTTATCCATGGTAGCAACAACACTTCCACCACATTGTGTTTATCGCATATATATCCACCTGCCTTAATAAACCACTTAGAAGTGTCTCTGCTCTCCACTGCACTTCACTGCTCCTTTGGATCCTTCTCATAGTACTGCTAGTGATATTCTCAGGGACAATGTACATCTAGATAGAATTTCTGCACAACACCAGGTCTGCAGGTATTGCATACCTTTTTAATACATTGATTCCCCCCAGTCCACCTTAGAAAAAGAGGCAAATCCTAACCCTTTTCCACTATTTCCCAAAACTGATATATATATATATATATATATATATATATATATATATATATATATATATATCCCCTTCACTACACCGACACGCCACAACGCCGACACCCAAAACACCGACACCAAAAGACCGACAACACACAATACCGACAACGCACAAAACCTAACACCATAACACCTACACCCAAAACACTGACACACAAAACGTAAACTACACATTACACACAACTATACATGCACTAACCTTAACCCAAACCCTAACCCTAAGGTCCGACACAACCGCACACTTACCCTACCCGCACCCTAACCCTAACTCACTTAACCCACCCCTTAACCTACAGTCCGTCACTATCGCACACACACCCTACCTACACCCTAACCCTAACTCACTTAACCCACCCTTAAACATATAGTCCGTCACTATCGCACACTTACCCTACCCGCACCCTAACCCTAACTCACTTAACCCGCCCCTAAAACTACAGTCCCTCACTATCGCACACTTACCTGTCCGCTCCCTAACACTAAATCCCTCACTCTATCGCACACTTAACGAGTCCGTCGGGTTCTCACCTTGTCGGTCATCTGAGTCGTCGGTCTTCTCGTCTCCTTCTGTAGAGTGTCGGTCTTCTAGCGTTGTGTTGAAGTGAAGGGGATCCATATATATATATATATATATATATATATATATATATATATATATATATCTATGGGTCTACTTCATAACATTGATATTTTATAACATTTAATTTCATAACATTGAGACCATAACATGGAAAATTCAAAACACTGAAACCCCAAAACATTGAAAACTCAGAACATTGAAAGTTTGCTTCATAACATTGAAAAATACATTGCACAAGTAAATAAGATCCCCTCCACCTACAACAACACCTAATTAACAAACACACTTTCTACTAAGTTTCTGCAGGAGGGTAAGCCCCCCTGCACCCTCCACTCCCCCTGTAAATTAAATATACCAACTCCAAGATCACACTACAGTAGAAATAAGTTAATTTCCTAACCTCAGTGTATGGTGATTGTGATACAGCGAGGTTTGGAAATTAACTTTTTTCCACTGTACTGCGATCTTGGAGTTGGTATATTTAATTTACGGGTAGAGTGGGGGGGGGCAGATCCCCCCACATGGGGGTGCAGAGGAGCTTGCCCCCCTGCAGAAATGTAGTAGAAAGAGTGTTTGTTAATTAGGTGTTGTTATAGGTGGAGAGGAAGTTATTTACATATGCATTGTAGTTTTCAATGTTATGGAGCACATTTTCAATGTTCTGAGTTTTCAGTGTTTTGGGATTTAAATGTTTTGGTCTCAGTGTTATGAAATTCAACATTATGAAATGTCAGCGTTATGAAGTAGACCCATACATACATACATATATATATATATATATATATATATATATAGAGAGAGAGAGAGAGAGAGAGAGAGAAAGGTTTATGTCAGATGATCTACACTTCATATAGTTGAGAACATATGTTCAACTTTTCAAAAACCAGAAGCATTTGTATGGTGAGAACTGGGGAATTTACCCTTTTCCACACTGCAGTGTGGTATCAGAGTTGGTATATATAATTTGCAGGGGGGTGCAGGAGTCTTGCCCACTGTAAAAATGTAGATATTTGCTGTTTTGTTTCATTCAGGTTTTCAGAAAGTCAGACATAAGGTAATGACCGCATGAAATTTGAGCTTCTGAAAACTAAATCATAAACCTATATCTATATCTATCTATATATCTACCAATCTGTATATATATATATATATATATATATATATATATATATATATATATATATATATATATATATATATAGGGTATATATTAGAACACCGAACTATCAAAATGTTGAGTGTTCTAATATCGACCCATTTTCCGTGAACGCTGAAAATATCGAAGAAACAGAAAAACAATTTTTTCCTAGGGAAAGAATTCAGTTGTCCGTTTTTGTTGCTTCGGTATTTTCAGTGCTGTGGTGGAAAGCTACAGGTCTGGGTTCAGGTAAGTGTGCGATTGTGTGGACGTGAGGGTTAGGGCAGGTTAGGTGAGTTAGGGTTAGGGCGCGGGTCAGGTAAGTGTACGATTGTGTGGAAGTGAGGGTTAGGGTCGGGTAGTTGAGTTAGGGTTAGGGCATGTGTGAGGTGGCTGTGCCATAGTGACAGACCTTAGATTTAGGGTTTGGGTTAAGGTAAGTGGATAGTAAGTGGTGTATGCATAGTTTAATGTAGGGTTAGGTGTAAGAGTTTAGGTGTATGTGTGTGGATTGCTGCTTGTTTGGTGTGCTTGTGTTGTGTGTATGTGTTTTGGAACAGCAAATTTTTTCCCTAGGAAAAAAATTGCTGTTCTGTATGTTCGATGTTTTCAATTTTCGATTAATAGGGATCGATATTAGAACATTTGAAATTTTGAAAATTCGGTGTTCTAATATGGACCCTATATTTACACACACATAAATATATATATACACACACAAACACACACACACACATGCACACACACACACACACACACACACACACACACACACACACACACACACACACACACACACACACACCAAGATATACATTAAAATGCTGAATTTTGAATAGTCTGAAATATAGAACATATTTGGAACTGTGAGTTCAAAAACTAAGACCTAATACTGTCATTGTATAATGTGATAATTTACTGAGTGATATGATTTGCAATAATTGCACCTTTTCAAGTGCTGTAATGCATGGATTTTGCAAGGGGACTGCACATCCTTGTCTTCCCCATGTGAGTCCTTTTCCTCCCTTTTCCCATTTATTTCAATATGGTAACATTTGAAAGAGGTCAGCATTGAAAATGGATGAAACTTTAAATGAGCTGAACTACCTAACAAGCTGGGCAGCTCTCTACCAGCTTGGCTGCTCATTATAAGAAAACACAAAAAAACAGCATTATTACATATATGCAATGCCTCTTTACCTACTATGTGTTGAGCTTCACCCCTACACCTCTTGAATGTAATTGTACTTACCCCAGGTTTACACATCCTTGTGAATGGCCATGAGTATTTCCTAATCTGTTTACATCTTGCATTTAGAATAACCTGACATTCTGACTGCTGACCATTTATTATTGACTCAACCATATGAATTCAATGCTTTTATTCTCCTGGATCGGAATGGCATCCCCAAAGTTGCTGACTAATCTGATGGGATCTGCAATGTTAAATGCAGAATACCCATATATGCCTCTAAACGAAAAGAGTTTGCAGTTTCATGTTTTTGGTCTTCTACTCTTCAGCATGCTCGTCTGTTTTTAATAATAGATTGTCATCATCATCATCACCATCATCATCATCATCATCATCATCAATCCTGTTTTATCACTGTTCTTCTTCAGGGGGTCAGGTTGTTGCATCAACTGTTGCCATCTCTCTCGATTCACTGCCATTTTTCCACAGATAATTCCTCTGTGAGTCATTGAACATGGGTTGCACTGATTCTTCCAATATTTCTAGGACTTTCAACCATCACAAATGTTTTCTTGAGACCTTGGCTTATGATTTCTCCAAGTCTAGTATTGCCAAGTTCTTCTCTGTAGCTTCTTCTAAACTATCTGCCTCACTGCAAACATCGTGTTGATTGTGTTGACCCTGTTCTGAATTTGATCTGCCCATCTCCCATGTTACTTTCCTCTAGTGTACATATTCTTTTATCAGTCACCCACTCCAGAACTTTCATTCAGTGTGACTGGAATTTGATGCCAGAATTTTACCCAAAGTTGTGAATGCCACCTTTGTTCTTAAATACTGGCACTAGGATGCTTATTCTCCATTCTTCTGACATATACTTTTGTCCTTATACTGTTATGTGTACCCACTGATGCCATTTCCCCCTACCCCCAACATCTTGATCATATCTGCTGTGAACTTAACTGAGCCTCCTGCTTTCCCCAACTTTACTTTACTTAGTGTGCATTTAGTTCTTCTAGGGTAGGTTGCTTTTCTTCTTTCTTCATAGGCTGTGTCTGGGGTAGTACAGCTTCATTGGGGTTTCCTTTATTCAGAATCTACTGGAATATTAAAAATGTTTAAGAGGTTTTCTGGGTGGAGTTGCTGTTGTTGTATATTGCAGTAAAGGTGTTTTATCTGCATCCAAGTGATTTTCATACTGTTTGGATTGGAGCTTTTCTGATTACTTGTTTTTTGTTTGCTTGTCTTCCTTTCAATTTGTTTGGTTTTACTCTCCAGTGATGGTTGCTTCAGGACAAGCTATACTGGTGGCTCTTGCCTTTTTTGATTTTGTCTGATCTGAGTTTTTAAGATGCTTTGGCTCTGCTAGGTCATGACTGATTTGTTTTGAATGCATTGAATTTTGAAGGGTACTGGTTTGGAGTGAGGTAGATGTTTGGTGTTGTTTGAGAGCTAGCTGGGTGGAGTTGTTGTATGCTACATTTTCTGTTCATACGGAAATACGTGCAAAAGGTGGGGAGTTATCAGCTTTAGATTTTTATGTTCAATAAGGATACTCTATCAGTTGGGACTTCATGCTTATTTTCACTGATTAGGAGCATTAGAAAAAGAAAAAGACAGGCAGCCAAATTCATTAAAGTGACTATTCTGTTTACACACACAGTAGCACAACATTTTGAATTCAGCAAGTGGCGCACACTGCCATGCAAACAAGGCAAACTCTTTGGCATGCTAATTACAACTTAAGCAGCTGAATTGTATGCTAATCAACCAATACAAGATGGAGGAGCTATAAAGCAACCATGTTGACTCAGTGCTTGTTTTCCCTGCGAATTCCAAAACCCATTGGAATACAGCCATGGAATGGAGTCTACACAGAAACAATGTTAGGGGTTGCTATTGCTTTAATTCATGTATATGAGCAACAGGCTGAAATATATGCTGCTGCTGCTGCTAACAGTCCAGGGCTAAGGAGGAGAAGAGTTTTCAGACCCTGTTTAACTTATCATAATGTACATGATGTGGAAAGTCTAGAGCACTACAGGGTGGATAGAGACACACTACAGGAACTCTGCAACCTCTCTCGTCCTCAAATCAGAGCCAGAGAAACCAAGGGCAACTCATCCCAGTGGAGACAGAGGTATGTGTAGCACTTAGAACCTTAGCTACAGGTACATTTCAGAGATCAACAGGGGACATGCTTGGGGTGTCACAGGCATCAGCATCTAGGATTCTCCATCAATTCCTAAATGCTATGCTACAACATGCCAGTGACCACATATATTTTCCCCATACTCCTGAGGACAGGGCCAGAAATATGCAGTTCTACCTTATAGCACACTACCCTGAACTACTGGCTCACACATCCAGCACAATTCCCAACTATATCAGATGTTCTTTAGGGGGGATATCCCACATGGTCATTTACTGGGGGATGCAGGTTATGTACTGGACCTGTGGCTGATGACACCCCTCAAAAATGCACACACATCTGATGAAAGAATGCCATAATGAGACACACTCTCAAACCAGAAATATTGTAAAATGTGTGTTTGGGTTACTGAAGTCACAGTTCTGTTGCCTAGATACATCTAGGGGAGCCCTGCAGTACAATCCATGGACATATACTGAACTATTCACAGTATGTGCCATGCTACACAACATCATCCTGAGAAAACAGCTTCAGCGTGATCAACAAAGGGAAGGAGCACACATCCCACCATCAATGCCAAGGTCACCACAGCCACATGCAGGTGAGGAGTTAGAGGGGGAACCAGCAACTGTTGTGGGTGTAGGTGGACATAGGCATACTCATATGCCCTCACATTGGTTAAGAGGCAATGCATAGCACACTCACTCACCACCAAAGGGCCTAAAAGCTTTGTCCTATGCACATACATATACTAACATTGATGCAAGACAACTCTGTCAACCTTTACTTCCCCATGTATTGGCTGTGAACTGCTTGCATCAGACAGAGTCAGCCCTGAACTAAAACTGTTGCAACTGCTGCATTTACAAGGGAAGTATTGAACTTGGAGTGTACTGTATAATAATATGAATGAGCGGCATATCCTTCCATTTCATTACTTGGTAATGTAAGCAAGTAAAAGGAGGGAGATTTGTATAGAAATGACCTTGGCATGTGACAGCAGATACTTATTTGACTTATATCTGTCTATTATTAAGTAGTAAGCCCCAGGCATCAAATATTCACACACCCCTGGATTCACGAAACCTCCATGTAAGACTAAATAAGTCTTACTTGGAGGCTTCAGTTGAACGGTATGACGTCAGCATGCCACGAATATTCATGAGAGCATGCTGACTCTACCTCAAGTCTAACACAGACCGTGCAGGCAAGCAGGGGGCGTGTCCAACTGCCGAGCAGTCTAAAGGTCCACGCCCCTGCAAGTGTGGTAAATGCAAAATGTCAACACACAAGAGCGAGTCCGCTGAAATGTTCATGTACCCAACACCATTCTCCCTGACATTGTAAACCCCCAGCACAGTTATAAAAAGTAAAACAATTTTTTTTTCCTAATTCCCGATATAGCTGCCCATATTTGCGCGTGTGTGCGCGGGTGTGCTCATTGCTTAGCTGCAGTTAGCAATCTCGACATGGCAGAGCATAATAAGGAATGTGTATGCAAATTACTCCAAATAGTAATAGCGTAGTGGCAGAGTGTTCGCGCAAAGAGGAGGCATTCACAGTTCGAGTCCCACCACTCCCCATCCTATTTTATTTTCAAAATCAGTATATGAAATAATCCCTGACATATATGATAAAACTTTTACTAAAAAGCATTGAAATGGCCTATGTATCAGTGAACAAAATGTAAATTTATAAAGGAACCTGACATATAATTGCCTGCAGTTAAGCAACGCAATACCCAGCGCAATACAGTTGCCCATGGTTAAGCAGCGTTTCACCCAGTGCAATATATTTGCCCGTAATTAAGCACCGCTGTACCCAGTGCAATATAATTGCCCATAATTAAGCAGCACTTTATCCAACGCAATGTAGTTGCTTATAGCTAAATAGCACTTTACCCAGCGCAATAGGTTTATGCGGAGATGCGCGCCGTGCCAACCAGCGCACTGTCGGGCAATGTGAAGCAACGTAGAACAAAATTGCTTAAACACAGCCACACCCCCTAACCTGTCTGGACAGTAGTAAAATAGAAAGCAATGACAAGGATCGAACCCAGGACACTGTACACCATAATCAAAGTACTGAACCACTAAGCCACAACAGCTTAGAGTAAGCATCCAGTGTTAACATATATATACTTAGAAATGGTAGATTAACCATTGCTAAGCAGTTCTGCAGTCAGCCGAGAATTTTCAAAAACAGCCAATCACATAAAAGTGCGCAAAATGCGACATATTTAAGCTCCATAGGCGGGAATACTCACCATAACTGATTGTAGCCCACAACTGCAGTTAGAATGTTAGGTGATGGAGTGGGAAGTCGCTTCCAAGCGCAACGCTGGGGCATCGACGAGTCAAAATATATGGTTTGGCTCCTAGTCCATCGTCATGAGTCTCAACTCCTGCAGGGCCAGTTCCAAGGAACAGAGTATAAGGCAGAGGCATGGGACCGGTTGGCTCATGAACTCACCAGTGCCACAGGCATCCCTAGGACTGGTGAGCAGGTCCGTCACCACCATGCAGACCTGAAGAGACGGAAGCAGGACCTTCTGAACCAATGGTTCCAGGAGGCCCGTCATATGTGGGATGCCCCACTACTAAGTAGGTAGCCATGGAATGCAGTATGTAAGACATAGTCTAAATAATGGATAGGTATGTTTCAGTATCCCTTCATTTGCTTCACAGCTGCAGGTGTTCATGCTATGAATCAGCATGCCAATGCAGATAGGCTGCTAAAGCTGCGCCACCAGGCAGGTTAGTAATTATTCTGCATGTATTGTCATATAATGTATGTGAAAGAGCATGAAAAAAGTGTTGTAGCCCAATAATACAGCTATAAAATGCCCTGAATAAATACTCTGCATGTACTGTTATATAACAAAAGTCAGAGAGCCAGAAATAGAGTGTACTAACCCAGTAAGAAAGGTAAAATAAGTCTGGAATACTATCTCTGCATGTACTGTCATGTAATATAAGTGAGCGAGCCTGAAAAAGAGTGTTGTAACCTATCAATAAAGGTATAATATGTCCTGAATATGTCCTCCGTATGCACTGTAATAGCAAATAAAGGAGAGAGCCTGTAGAAGAGAGTGTTCAATGTAATTAATATAGGTACAATACTTGGAGTGTGTCTGTGGCACTTACTTTGAAATGTTGTTGTACCCTTGCAGTAAATAAATAGTACTGCTGTATTAAGTGCTGTCAACCAACAGTTGTCCAGTCCCATATGAAGAGGATGAAGGAAGTGCCAGTAGCTGTGAAGCATATAACATTTATTCCCTGAATAAATTATCTGCATGTACTGTTACATAACATGAGTCAGAGAGACAGGAATAGAGTGCAGTAACCCATTAATAAAGGTAAAATAAGTCTGGAATACTATCACTGCATGTACTGTCAGTTAACATAAGTGAGCAAGCCTGAAAAAGAGTGTTGTAACCTATCAATAAAGGTATATGTCCTGAATATGTCTTCCGTATGCATTGTAATATCAAATAAAGGAGAGAGCCTGTAGAAAAGAGTGTTCAATGTAATTAATAAAGGTACAATACTTGGAGTGTGTCTGTGGCACTAACTTTGAAATGTAGCTGTACCCTTGCAGTAAATAAATAGTACTGTCGTATTAAGTGCTGTCAACCCACAGTTGTGCAGTCCCATATAAAGTGGATGAGGGAAGTGCCAGTAGCTGTGAAGCATATAACAGTCCTCAACAGTTGGTAAATGGCTGTCATGTATAGGTAAATCTGGCACACGAGTAGCTTGTCAAGGTGTTCCCCAGAAATGTGAGTGTGCTACATGAAATGTAGGGCTCTGTCAAACATTATTGAAAATGTCACGTGGACACATCCAGATATGCAGATACATAAATATAAAAAAAAAAATACAAGTATGTAGCAGTAACATCTGCATCTTGGACAGTTAGTATGTCAGATATAAGTCAGGTATATAATGAACTAGCCAAACCCATTACACAATCTAATGCATGTTGCCTAGTGTAATTATACATGTAGGAGATATATACCTGCTTTCAATAGGAATGTAGTGTAGAGTAAAAGTACTAATAAGATGTTAATGGAGGTTTCTATTTTACACCCTACTGTGTAGAGTAAAAGTACTAATAAGATGTTAATGGAGGTTTCTATTTTACACCCTACTCCATGTGCATAAACAATGCAATTCCACACCTCAATGGGTATGTCTAATCTAAAATAATTTGCTGGGACATATGTCCTTTTGTTCTATAAAAATCTACACTTACTTTGATGCATGTGCCCTGTTCAAACACCACAATCTTGGTGGCCTGTTGCCACCAATCATCCCTGCATGCTGTTGGAATGTCCACTGTTGTTCAAAATATGCATGTGTTATGCTTGCTGTTCAACTGTTGTAACCCTGGTGTGTTGTGTTAATGGGAATATTACTGCATGCTGTTACAACTAATTTGGAATGCTGTTGTCTATGTTGTAATTAAACACACCTAATCACAGAACGTATGGGAAGGCCGGTCCCAGCGGACCCCCCTGTCCCTCCTTAACTGGCGATTGCACCTGGCACCAGCAGGTCTGGTGCCCAGCTTGGGCTACCCTCCTCCATTGGCCCAGTGCCACCTTTGGGTGGAAGCACTGCAGGGGATGGGGCTCGTCCCCCCCTGCAAGTGTGGGTGGAGAAGGGCCACCTGTCACCCTCCGAAGGGTCCGGGTTGTGGTGCGTAGGGAGATCCAGTGTTTAGTCACTGTTTCCCTATGCCAGCTCGAGGCGAGAGTGGTATGACTCATGGGTGAGCCTGCCTCTCCTATGCAGCCCCCAGCACAGTGACCCTCGGGTGTGTGAAGGTTCAGTGGTGACTGCCCATGGGTGGGGATCTCAGTCCCACTGTTACCATCTGTGGGCTCATGGGCTTGCGATTTCCAAACATCCGTCCCTGTCAATTGTGTTCACCCACCCCATGTGCCATACTCCGCCCCTGTATGCATCTTGTTTGTCTTGTCTGTTGACCTCCCCAACCTACCTCCCCAAATAAACCTACTTCCTGTACCTCACTTTCCACTCTCACCTGAAAAATAAAAGGGCAATCTATACCCACAAAAAAATTATGCCCCATGCATAGCTGCCCATTTCGCACACATGTCCACTGGACATGTAAACTGATAATTATAATTGGCACTACAACATACTTTGTTGTCCTCACCCCTCTCCCAGGGGTGGAAGGTTTCAAATTGCACTCCAAGTTTATTGCATATGCACAGCTGTTGCTGTTAAAGAAATGGGCAGCTATGGACCTTTCCTACAGCCATCCTGCACATCCCAAGCTTGTTTTCCTACTGTCTTTCCCTCTTTGTGCCCCCTTGTTCACCACTTTCCTATCTCCCCATTTTCTTTTCTTTCAAAGAAATTAGCACGGGGTTTAGCTGGAGTAAGCACTTTTAAGCAGTAGTAACCAGGTTTAAGCGAGTGTGCGCATGTGTGTGCTTAGCTAAGCATCACTAAGCATTGCGCAAACCCACGCAAACCAGCTTACAACTGCTTAAAAGTGCCTTAGTCACTCTATGTCAGGGCCCTTGTTCTGCTCAGCAGCAAAATAAAAACCCTCTGTTAGTCTCGAACCCCAGACCTTGAACATACTAGACTGCATGAAGTACCACTAAGCCACAGCAGATATACAATAACTTTGTGCTGAAATAAATATATCATGCATTCCAATGAGTGAATGTAAAGGAAAAATAGGAAGGCCATAACACAAAGCTTGTTCTGTGGATCTTTACCAGCAATTGTTGTGGAATTGCATTACATGAGTATGATGTGAGAAGCAGCCATTAAAACAGAAAATAATGTTACAGAGGCACTTTACAACCCCCACACAGTATCATAGCAAGACACACACTGGCATATCTGAGTAGGGCAGAGGCCATACCTCCTAACTGTGACAATTTCCAGGGATGTCCCTGATTGTGAAACATATTTTAGCTGTGTCCCTCCGAATCCCTCAGAAAAGTACTGACGTCAGTCAGAAAGGTGGGCTTTTACACAATGAATACTGACAATAAGAACAGTAGACACCGCTTGTACTTCATGAAGAAGTACTAATCCATATGCACTGCATCACTGAAGTCTACACCTGCTGTCCCTTTTATGTGTAAGGTGTACCTCACTTTCAACTGCCTATCCCTGACTCCATGCAAAGATGTATCTGAGTGTTCCATAGAACTGGCAGAGGCACAAACACACAGGCATATAGGCTATATTGCTGTTACACACTCTGCAAATAGCTTTGGTAGAACCTCCACAAGCATACCCTTATGTAGGAGTACAACACAGAAATACCAATGTATGTAGCCATCTACTGGTAGCAACTGACTGTGACAATGCTATTGTACGAGTGCTGAAAACACCTGTGAGTTGCACAGACAAAGAATGACAGTGTAACCTCCGGCTACCATCTGGATAGGTTCACAGTTGGGAAATATGCCGACAGACCACCTGCCCTGATAAACTGACAGGTACACACCAATCCTGTAAGTCCAGTAAGATAATATTCACACATTAACACATAATGCTCCCAGTATGTAAGCACCCCCCCACAATTAAAAGATACTTGTGTGTTTAGGATCTACCAGGTGTGTAGGTAGGCATACTCAGTATTGGAATTGTCCAGTTGTCCTGCGAACCCTGTGCTAATGTCAGCAATAAAAAACACAAACCCTGCAGAAGTGAGTACATTAATATTCCCAGTATAACAGTTCACAAACAGTTCATGTGACAAAATAATACGTCTCAGTAACTACATTTGTATGGCAGTTAATTATATGAGTAGAAAAGAAACTACAGAGTCACATAAATGTTGTGTAAGCATTTGTAGTGGTGAGTAAAACTCTACACTGATAGCTCAGTACTGGAAGTGGCAACAGTCAGGTCTGAGTGCAACATATTCATCACTATCTACACCTCTAGCTTCAATTATAAGATGTATACCAACCGTCTGACTTACACAACAGTGTCCACAGCAAACAAGCATGGGCCTCACTCTGGAAATCTGAAAGGGCTACGCCTACATATCTTAGCAATTAATAGCATTGGGTTGCTATGACAGTGAGTACTGCAATTACCACTCAGCAGGCTGTATGCATTTACCAAATGCTGGGCAACAATTGGTGCAGAGAGCATCACATGCACATGCGCAGATACCTATAAAAGCAGATTGTACTTGCTATCCCCACATGCAATCATTACATTGCATGTTCAAGCAAGTGAACAGCTCCTGCAGACAGTAGCACGTAAGAAAAAAATTAAAAATTAGGTAACAAATATATATAGCTAATCAAAACTAAAGTTATCAATTAAGAAAAACAATAAAAAAAGTAAAGTTAACATAAGTAAGTAGCTGTACTTAATAAAAAAAAAAAAAAGTCAAAGCATACACAGACGGACCTGAAAGGGACATACAGATATGTAACAGTTTGTAGGTACTGGAAAGTAGTAAATGTTCATGAATAGTACTGTACATCCTCTGAAATATGCATATGTGGCAGCAGTAGGTATGTATGCACTGATGCCATGCATAAGTACTGCCATGGAGAAATCGGTGTGTAGCTGTGTGCAGTGGGACATAAGTGTGACATATGTAGCTCAGCATTACATGTCAAACATCAGAACATGTTATCTATGGTCTGTACAGTACTGCATTCAATGGCAGTTTGGGGGAGTAGTGCAAACACCTATATAAACTTGGATGTCACAGAGTAAGACATGCATGATAGTTACATAATGTGTAGCTTAGCATTGGCAACTGCTGTAGCAGGCTAGTATAGTACTGTATCATTTGCAGCTATAGATACCCTTGTATTATTACTGTATGCACACATGTGACAACCGTCCATGTTGTAGCAAGGTCCAAAAGGTAATCCGTGAGGTGTATGGACTTACAACAGTGTGGACCTTGTGTCTGTATGGCACACACATATGGCGAGATACATATGTGTCTGATTTATAAGCATCTGAACATGTGCATAGAGCAAGGGACATACTGCAACTGTTTGTGAAGGGCAGACATTGATATGTTGGCACAGGTTGTTATGTGCATAGTTATATGTAGGTTGTAGTGTGTGTCAAACAAGACAGCATACAGTGCTGACATATGACATGTGTTGTTCAAACACAGTGGGTATGTTTTGTTAGGTTTATAATCTTCCAGATAGGGGGTCCTGCTAAAGATATATGGGCTGAGAACACCTTCCATGCATTCTGCACAAGACTGTGCAATATCATTACATAACTGTATCCCCCTCAACCTTTGCATAATTGATATTCCCACCATGAAAGGTGAACTGTATATGTGCCGATATGCATATCTATGTGTACACCAGTGGATGCTCATATGTAAGCTCCAGCTCAATGTTGTACATGCATTGCCATCCCTGATGTTAAAAGCTTTGTACCCATGAACTACCACATAGGTGGTAGTCTACTCAACACCGAAGGTGTGATAAGAGACTACGGGACACAGGTGGACAATAGTGTCCCTTATGATAATCACAGTGCCACACCAGTCATGTAAACTGAGTACAGTCTACATGTCATCAGTAATGGTGTGTCATCCATGGAAACAGAGGTCAGTGTTCCATTCTACTCATCAGTCATAACACCCATCATAGAGTACAATGTCCCTTTTGGTATGTACCTCAGAAGACATCCACAGCATCTGTAGATGCCAGACACATACCCAACAAAGAGTATTACCGGACTCAAACAGATGCCCTATGCTGACTGTCCTACAAAACCACAGCTACACTGTGTTGCATACCGCCTACCCACAGGCTACCTCTGCCTAACATACAAAGCTATGCCAAACCAACAGGTGTTGGACGTTCTCCATGTAAACAGATGGAACTCCATGCAAGCTACACACTGTACTGATCTAAACCTTGTAAAGTCAAAAAGCAGAACATGCTTGAGTGGCACATTATCATCACAGACACATACCATACTGTGGAACCAACTACCTATCAACAGAAAATGGATGTCCTCAGTAGCAGTTGCCATGAATGATCATGATGATTGGATGTGGGATAAGAAACACAACCTGGTAATCACCTCTGTGACTCTGCATGACAGGGGCACATGAACATACATTACATGGGTGTTGAAATGCAGGGTACCATATGTCTAGGCTTCCATAGGCCCCATGGATAACAGCCTATTAGCTACCTAGGACCCAACACACACATGCATGTACCTGTTGTATCACATGCTATGTGAGGTTGACTGGGTGTGATGAAGAATGTGTAGGCGAATGTGTCAAAGATGTGTATATGTGTGATAGCCTAGTGGGAAACTGTGTATACCATGGTATGTAGTGTTGTAGCTCCAATCCCATCATAAGGTACGTATGCTATTGCCAGCCAGGAAAAGCAGTATGGCATACGTAGTGATGTAGTCCCATGGTGTCGACTGGAGTGTGCCATTGTAGGCTAAAGCAGTACATGTATGCTCATTGATTAACACTAGTGAATACAACTCATGTATGAACTGTAGTACTACCTGAAGCTGTGGGCCTCAACAGCACAGTATGGTTTATATCCACATGGCTTGGTAACACTGTTTGGTTTGTAACCTGTAGTCCTCACACATTACATACCTCAGGCATGAGGTTATGTAGGTGCTGACACACAGTACTGTATGGTACACAGGTAAATCTAATCTGGGTTGTCATACCTTTGTGTCTTGTAGGTATGTCTGATGTGTGTGTGGGTATGCCTGTAACATGGCCTCGGTGGTATGTGTGTCACAGGATATAAGTGCATATCTAGCAACATGTATAGTGTAGTACAGCAGTATGCCACCTATAGTGATGAATGTGCACATATGTTACTGAGGGGTTTGCTATCATCAAGTAGCGTGGTGTACTGGTAGTACTGTAACCGTACTGTACATTCATTTCAATGGATGACAAATGTCTGTATGCATTAGCATCATACACACCTCCTTTGGCTAGGTGGTGCATTGTGTCACATACAGTGTGTCATGTACTGTTGTATAGTCTTACATACTGGTTCCACATTGTTGCTGTGCAGAACATGGTTTGGTATATAGTATGAGGTAGGCACTGTCAGGCAGTTGTGGGCTTAGCAGTCATATGTGGTATTAAAAGTGTGTATCTACTGACAGCCAATATGCTGCTATATATGGCATTTCATTGATGTCTGTACCTGAGAATGTTGGGTGTGCCACATGACTTGCTCACAATTACTGTTTCATTGTCTTCCAGGGTAACGTCACACAACAGGAAACCAGCATATTCCCCTGAGGAGGAGGAAGTAATATCAGACGCCCTCATACACCATTATAACCTGCTGATCTCCAGAACCTGCCAGGACCAGCATGGTCGCACTGCACTGTGACAGGATGTTGTCCGTCGGGTGAATGATGTAGGCATGCATAACCGGACTTATGAGCAGGTATGCCATCACTACAGTGATTTAATCAGACATATCCGGCAGCATGGCTCCGATGTCCACAGACAGCAGCTTGCCACAGGTGGTGGTGCTGCAACACATCCCCCCCCTCACCAGAGTGGAAGAGCTGCTCCTCAGCATGGTGGCTCCTGGCCAACCAGTACAATACACCTGTGACATCATGGAGTCCGAAGTCACCCAGCACGGCGATACAGAGCGTGCAGGTAACATGGCATATCTGTAGGCCACTGTTATCTCAAGTGTTATAATATGCCTTTATCAGATGTGTACTGTGTATGCCGAATATGTGAAGCCTGGTGTCATGCAATACTGCTAATTCGGGACATTATCTGTATGCCCGTGACTGTCACCTCATGTACTACTGTATAATTGCAAACTCACAGCAGCAATTCCATAGTTGTTGACACTGACAAACTGTCTCATATCCTTGCAGGTCCCTCTGGTGTGATAGCAAGACAGTAGACCCATGCTGGTGAGTGGGCTACAGTTAATATAGCATATAAAATGTGCATGTCATAGGAGAGTTGTAGGCCATATAGACATGTTAAACACCTACACATAGTGCATGCTCTGCATGTTATCTGTGGGACTATGCACATCCCAGTGACATGAGTAGCTGACTCATACAGATGCAATACACAGAGCATCCCAAACAAGTGGGGTACACTGTAGTGGACATTGTATAGGCAGATTCAATACACATGCACACAACATACACCACTTTGTCATATGCAGTATGTGTTAATATGATACACATGGTGTATGTAGACACCTGCTGTAAGGTCATACTCCAGTATCCCATATGTCATCAACACAGCACACATACTATACCTGGGGGTAGAGGCCTATCATGGGGTGGCGTGACATGTGTCAACACACAGCACAGTCATGTTAGGCAATGCTCCCTATTGAACACCTGACATGCCAATGTAACAACTGTCTGTGAAATGTTAAATGTAGCCTAAGTGGTGCAGGTCAGGTACAGCATGATCGTTGCCAGTGTGACATACATCAGTGGCCGTGAGTGACCACATGATGCTGCCTGATGATGGCTCATGGTACTACACTACATCCAGTTACAGTGCCTACAGTACTACACATAGCATTAATTGTTATACACCTGACAGTTGTGTGCATCCGGCCATGGTATGTATACCTATGAGTGATGGTGCACAGGACATTGGAAAGTATTTCAGACTTGCAGTACAAAGTTGTGTTCATGTACACATTGTGTTCCAGGGTGAGGCCAATCATAGGTTCATAGGTTCATAGGTTCATACTAGGCTATCTGCCCTAGGGCATTTATAAGCCTAGCCAGAGTGTGTTTGGCTTTCGCCACCCATTTTAAATTAATTTTGCTATGCCTTTTTTTGAGGTTAGTATACTGTGTCTCTGTCTAACAGTGACACAGAAGTGATAGCCGGGGTAAACCTACGATCTCCCATCCACTCATCAAGATTCCTCTTGAAGAGAGTCAATGTGGGACTCTGCCTAACCTGGACTGGGATTTTATTCCAGAGTGAAGGGAGCCTCTGGGTTATGAATCTGTCCCTCCAGCATGTCCTATTTATTTCAGTGCTGAGGTTCAAGTCTCGAGCGCGTAGCTCGATGGGATTTGGATTTTCTGAGGTGCAGCATATCCATTAATCCGGTTGATGTGGCTTTATCGTCAGGCACAGATCGCCTCTGAGCAGGCGGTATGCCACTGAGTAGAGCTGGAGTTTCTTTAACCGGGCAGCATATGACATCTGTTTGAGCCCTTTGATCCTCTTGGTGAGGTACTTTTGGGGTCTTTCCAGTTGCTGCAGGTGTCTGGTAAGGTACATCCCAAAAGGGGCATTGCACTCAATTATGGGCCTGATGAGGGATGAGTAAAGAGGCACGATGACCTCCCCTGATCTAGATGTGAATCCCTTCATGATTAGGTGGGCTATATAAAATGTTTTTCTAACCACTTTGGCCACGTGGTTGTCAAATGAGAGATTGCTATCAACTTGCGTCACCAGGTCCCTAATGACTTCTTCTGTACTTAATGGATTACCACCTATGTGGTAATTTGTGGGCACTTTGTTTTTGCCAAAGGGGATGACTATACACTTTTTGGCATTTAGCTTGAGGCCATGGCTCTGGCACCAGTTGTCTGTTTCTATGAGGCCCTTTTGGAGGATGCTTGTGTCGGCTGGAGAGTTGATTATGGTGCCCAATTTGCAGTCATCTGTGAACTTGGTCAGCCACAGTCCTTCTGTGTTGGCCTGTACCGCCGAGAAATATATACCGAACAAGAGAGGTCCCAGGACTGAGCCTTGTGGGACGCCACTTGTAACTGGCTTGGAGTCTGACATGGCTCCAGAAATTCTAACCATGTGGGCTCTGTCCTTGAGCCAGTTTGCAACCCATCTAGTGACATAGGGGTTTATATTTAAGCTGGTGAGCTTATGTATAATGCCCGAGTGGGGTATTGTATCGAAGGCTTTTGCGAGGTCCAGGTAGGCTGTGTGGACAACCTTCCCCTCGTCAATGGCCTTGGTGACTGTTTCAAAGAAATCAACCAGGTTTAAGAGGCAGGATCTGCCCTTAACAAAGCCAAACTGGGTAGGATCCAGTGTCTGTAGGTCCCCAATATCTTTTGAACAACACACATGCATCAACGACATGTATACTGTTATCAACAATGATTCTCTACACTCGCACTGCATGCTGTTGAGCAACACACATCCTGCATGCTGACATGTGTGATAGGACTCTTTGGCTTGTGATACTGTACTCCACCATCAACCACTAATGAATATGTTCCATATTGTTGTTGGTGTGTCAACTTGACTGAGTAGTGTATTTGTCTGCATGTGTGCATGTGTTCATGTGTTCATGTGTGCATGTGTTAATGTGTTCATGTGTGCATGTGTGCATGTGTACATGTGTTCATGTGTGCATGTGTTCATGTGTGCATGTGTGCAAACATCCTGTACAGATGTTAAAGTGTGCTTCCTGCCTCCCTCTCACAGGTGCTGAGGTATTGTTAGATGGGTGCAGCAGGGAACCTGAGGTCACTGCCACAAATAGTGAACATGATGATACATGTGTTGTGGCACAGGCATGTTTGACAGGGTCTGTCATTGGTCCACCAAGCCACAGTACACAGCTTTCCACCCCATCTATGCACACATGCATACTGCCAATACATCCCTCAACACCAATGGCCTTAGGTGAGGAACAGCATATGGTAGGCATTGACCAGGACAGTGTGGTATCTATGACACTTGCAACCCCACACAGCAGCCATGCCCAGACACATGGAATGGTACCACATAGGCATATGTCCAGGGGTTCTAGTGGGAGCACCACTGGTCATAATGCCCCTGGCAGACGTGCCCGCACAGGTCTCACAACCTCAGGTATGTTCCGGGCTGTGATGCAAGCACAGGCACATATGGAATGGTACACCAGGCAGGGACTAAGGGTGCAGAGGTCTCATAACACTCTAATCAATGACAGTATCCATGACCTTGCCGGTCCCATCTGCAATTACACTGATGTCATTGGTAGACGTTGGGGGGAGACACTAGATGTCCTCCGCAATGTAATGTCCATGTGCCAGGACAGTGCAGGACGGCTGGGATGTCGACGTGGACAAATGCCAGCAACATCATCAGCTAGCAGCTGTTGCGGATGACACACAAGTGCAAGCCGCTCCCGTAGTGGCAGTACCAGCCCCAGCAATGTTGTGGCTGGGCTGTCGGTAGATTGTCCAAGACGACCACGTGCACGTGGCTCTGGCCAGTCCCAGCAGGGACATGGGTTCAGCCAACATCCCTCTGCCTCTGATGATAGTACTCAGTCTGGCTTAGTACCCGATACTGTCCGTGTCACCCCTGCCAGGCACAGGTACTGTGTCCGTGGCCAGAGACAGTGATCTGTACAGCCTGGCAGGTACAGTCTGTGGCTGTCCCACAACCTCCCATATTTGGCAGCCACAAAGGGGTACTGTGCGCATGCAGACACGCACACATACTACCAACACGTAGGGCTAACACATACACACACACATTACATCAACACTGACCCATACTGGACTGTTGACCCTCACACACACACACACACACACACACACACACACACACACACACACACACACACACACACACACACACACACACACACACACACACACACACACAACACATACATGTCAATTGGATGGGTCATTGTCGGGCTCTGGAAAAACAATAACACACCCTGTGCATATGATGAAACTGTGCCACCTCCTGTCATCTGTGACATTGATGCAGGAACAGGATAACATGGTGCTGATGCACAGGGTGACCTAATAGCAGTGTAGCAATGTTAGCATGTTGTCAACAGTAAAGTGTAATGATATCCTTGTAGGTATATCTGAGCAGGCATGATGCATCAAAGCAATGATTATCAATTTAGTATTCTTTACACCAGTGTTAATTCCAAAAAGGATTGTCTGCACATGTGCCAGTTGGCTGATGTGTGTGGTACTGGCAGCATGTGTCAGTGAGTGGACGTTACGTGTGTGATGTGTGTAGTACAGATTTCAAGGTGTACATTTATGAACATGGTGGAGGTGCATTGTTTGCATGTACGTGCATGGTGGGCACATGGGAAGGGTGACATGCCCTGTATTACACAGTGTTAATACTTCATATTTCATATTGGTGTCCAGTATGCATTTCACTACACATATGTCACAACTTGGGTGCACATGTGTGTATGACATGGTATGACACTATGCTGTGGGTGATACTGTTAATATTGGTCATTGGTTGGCATTCTTGTAGTGTACATAACCTCAACAGCCTGGTATCAACCAATCATTAGATGATGTCTTGACAACTGACACACAGCTGTAGGATACACAGTAGCATTTGAATCATTCTGGTATTGTACTATACCAGTTACCAGTGGTATTGACCACCACACATTCCCGGGACCACTCCTGTTTGGCATGTGTCCATCCTAGATACAAGCAGACACACTAGGGACATGTATGTCCACATCTGGTGATGCATACAGTGGCCTACAATGCATTCCCTGGATTAGACACATCCTCTACAAGGGTATCATACAGACAGATAGCTGTTGACAAACCCATGTTGTGAAGCTATGAGCCAACAATAGCATAGTCATCCACATTTACTACACCTAGTATCCTGACAGTATCACATTGGTAGTAGCACACAACATGTAGCAGGGGTACCCATGTGTACAAACAGCCACATGTGATGTCATCTTTTCTTTGATATCCACATTCTGAAAGGTATGCCGATGTCCCTCAGTATATCACATAAGCAATAAGGGGCCTGTATGCATATCCACGGAGTTGTTGTATACCTACAACGAATGGCCATTATTGACAGACTGTGTTGTGTTTGAACATGTCTGGAATATGCCCCAGGCATACACCCTCACTCACACTATTCTATAGAAACTGTCATGTGTGTGTGTGACACAGATGACCTAGGGCACAGATCACTACAGTGGCTGGACTTGTCACATACATACATATGTGACCTATGGTCCAAGAAGCAGCAGCAACAATTGTCAATGGTAACAGATGTAGTTGTGTTGAAAGCAGGCTTCACACCTATGAAGTGATTGAGGTCACATGTACATATATGTCTTGGCCACACAGTTACCAATTTAGGTCACATGTACATATGTGTATTTGCCACACAAATACCTGTAGTGTGCAATGCACATACTGTTGTTATACTGATATGTCATACAGTAGTAAAAGCAAAACCCACAACACATTGATCAACAGTGTTGCACATACACTCAGCAATCACAGGATGTAAACCCCTACCTAACTATGTTATGATACTAGAGAAGAACGCATTACCATGATGTGCTATAGGTTTTACTGAAAGCTTGCATTTCCACTGCTGTATTTGTGGGATACTGACATCATCAGACTTGGCAAAGAGGAATTCACCTCTTCTAATGTGTTTTCATACTCTCCAAAAAGGCCACTCCTCTCAAAGGGAATCACACACACAGCATTTGCAGGATTCAAACCCCTACCTAACTAGGTTATGACACAATGGTGATACGCATTACCACGATGCACTATATGTTTTATTGGGTGCTTTTATTTCCAAAGCTGTATTTGTGGGATACTGACATCATCACACTTGGCAAAGACGAATTCACCTCTTTTGTTGGGTTTTCACAGTCTACAAAAAGGCCACTCTTCTCAAAGGGAATCATACACAGTCAGCATTTGCAAGATTCAAACCTCTACCTAACGATGTCATTACACTTGGGCAGTACGTATTACCACGACACGTTATATGCTTTACTGGAAATTTTCATTTCCACTGCTGTATTTGTGGGATACTGACATCATCACAATTGGCAAAGAGGAATTCACCTCTTTTGTTGGGTTTTCACAGTCTACAAAAAGGCCACTGCTCTCAAAGGGAATCACACACACACACAGCATTTGCAGGATTCAAACCCCTACCTAATTATATCATTACACTTGGGAGGTACGCATTAACACGACGCACTATATGCTTTTCTGGTAGCTTTCATTTCCACTGCTGTATTTGTGGGATACTGACATCATCACACTTGGCAAAGAGAAATTCACCTCTTTTGTTGGGTTTTCACAGTCTACAAAAAGGCCACTCCTCTCAAAGGGAATTACACACACAAGCATACATATCCACTCAGCATTTGCAGGATTCAAACCCCCACTTAGCTAGGTCATTACACTTGGGAGATACACATTAATAAGACATGCTATATGCGTTATGTGGAGCATTTGTTTCCACTGCTGTATTTGTGGGATACTGACATCATCACACTTGGCAAAGAGGAATTCACCTCTTTTGTTGGGTTTTCACAGTCCACAAAAAGGTCACTCCTCTCAAATGGAATCCTTCACACACATACACACTTAGCATGATTCAAACCCCTACCTAACTATGTTATGACACTTGGGAGATACACATTAACACGACACACTATATGATTTACTGGGAGTTTTTGTTTCCACTGCTGTATTTGTGGGATACTGATATCATCACACTTGGCAAAGAGGAATTCACCTCTTTTGTTGGGTTTTCACAGTCTACAAAAATGCCACTCCTCTCAAAGGGAATCATACAAAGAAACTCAGCGTTTGCAGAATTCAAACCCCTATTTAACTATGTCATAGCACTTTGGAGATACGCATTAACACAACATGCTATATGCTTTACTGGGAGTTTTCATTTCCAAAGCTGTATTTGTGGGATACTGACATCATCACACTTGGCAAAGAGGAGTTCACCTCTTTTAATGTGTTGTCACAGTCTAGAAAAAGACCACTCCTCCAAAAAAGATTCACACACACCCCCCCCCCACACAGCACTTTCAGGATTCAAACCCCTACCTAACTATGATATGATATTACAGCAATACGCATTAACACAACACACTATACACTTTATTGGGTGGCTTTTATTCTCCTGCTATATTTGTAGAATGCTGACATCATCAGACTGGACATGGTAATGTGTGTGCACTTTCTTTTATGCAATCCCAGGAAGGAACCATGTGGGTCAGCAGGTGTATACAGCTTGAACAGGACTCCACAATTCTTAGCTTGTGTGATCTATCTGTGGACAGATTGCCATTCCTTCATTTGACAATACATATTTATGCACAGATTGTTGGTTTTGTGGATACAACATGTGTCTGTGATGTTGATAAAGGGCTATTCAAAGTCTATGTGGGATGTGTGTAGCTCCTTTCAGTGATGTATGTCCTGGGTGGCTGCCTTGTAAACAATCTAGCAGGTTTGGGGAACATGATCTGCTCATTAACATGCCACAGTTGGTTGGTTTGTGTGTTTGTCGGATTACAATAGCTCTGTTTCTGACTGCAATCATGATGGACTCCATGGCCTAGCAGTTCAGACTTCATAGGCTTATAGAAGTATAGTTCCCATGGTCTGTTGTGCACCAACACTTGTGGGGTGTGCCATATGTTGCTGTAACACATTCAACAGTGTATGATCCTGTAGAGATGGTGAGGCTCAACAGACTGTTCAGGTGCAGGGTTTGTTTGTTCTGTTGTTCACTTATGACACATATGGGGAAACAATGTTATCCAAGTGATGGCATTAATTTGGCTTTGGGAGGAACAGTTTACCCATTCTACATGTGATATCTCCTGGTATGATGATAGGGCCTTTTGTCAGTGGGAGGTGGGTATGTATGTATGGGCCTGTCTGACAGGATGTCGGCATTGTCAGTCAGGTACAGTTGACCCTGACTCAGGAGATATATGAGTGTATATTGCTATTTCTGACATAGCTGAAGGAGGTGTCATGGTTCTGTCTGCACTCCTTCGCAGATAATCTTTCCAAAACAATGACAAACCTGACCATTAAACCCCTGTTATACTCTTTTACACACTTAACACACTGCTGATCCTTTGTGATCAGTCAACAGAGTATGTCATCATAATATCCTGGCATGTCCAAAGGTCGGTATCATGTGTACTCTCCAGTCCATCTGGTGCATATTGGAATTTTGATGCAATGTTACAACTGCCTTATGTACACAACCCTGTCCTCCTACCAACAAACTCAGATATATGTGACGGATGCAACTGTATAGACAAACAGGAGGCTGATCTCTCTCAACCCATGACTGGCACAGTCTATCAGGTGGTGAAGGTAACCACACACACCACAAATCCTGTCTCACATGGACCTATGACAACAGCAAAGCAAAAACATTACCACACATAAACGTACTTGGAGGCTCTGAATATACTCTGCCTAAGCAGCAGTGACATCCATCGCAGACACCCAAACAAATGCTCACCCACAACTATGCACACATATCACATAGTTCACAAAGTCAGTGTGCCACACAGTCACTGCCCTTAGGCCTAAACAACACACCTAATACACTTGTAATAGGTGACTCTTATTGTGAGACACACTGATGTTCCACTCACCAGGCCGAACAAGGGGAAGGCCACTTTGTGCTGTCTGTCGGGTGCCAGGATCTGCAACATAACACATGCACTCAGGTCACTCCGAAGCAAGTACAAATATGGCTCCATCATTGACCATGCTGGTGTGTAAACCCTCAGATGTTCCTCCCTGGACTACATGAGAAGAGACATAGAGGAGCTCTCTGATCATGTAGCCCAGGCCAGTATGACCCTGACCTTGTGTAGCATCTTACCCTCACCAAGAATGATGCCACAGTATACAGACAACCTGATCACTTTTAACAGTTGTCTAACATATTGGTGTCATTCAATGGGGATCCAGTGTCTGTCAGCCTGGGATTACATGCTTGACATGCCACGTAGCTTCGCTATGGACGCCATGCACCTGTCACCCCTAAGCTTTCAAATACTGGCTAAGGCTCTTGCCACCCCCATAGTGGCTGTTTTAAGTGAGGCTCAGAAGACAAAATCACCTCCATAGACATTACATGGTAAAAGAAATGGAGAGTAATGCTGCTCAACAACAGATGTCTAACCTTCAGACTGCATGCACTCAGGACTCTCCTCAATATGAAGACTGTCGATATATGTGCAGTAACAGACACCTGGTTCAGGCTGCCAAAAGCACACCAGCACTACCAGGTTTTACTTCATACCATGCTTTTCGGACAGAAGACTTGGCCCGGCCAACAACTATAGGGGGTGTATCCATATACATCAAACATACACACACCTCCAGGTTGGTAGCACTGCACAAAGCATTGGAGAACATACATGTGCAACTAACAGTGGCCCAAACTGCATTTTGGTTTGTAGGCTGCTACAGACCACACTTCCAAACTCAGGAACAACATTCGGTATTCCTGGAAACACTGGGGAATATGAAGGTCTCTCCAAACACCATTATATTGGGTGACTTCAAATACACAAACATTGACTGGGAATACTACTCAAGCACCAAAACCCTCACACAACAGTTGCTAGGATTTATAGACTCAAATGCTATGGCACAACTGGTCACCACAACCACAAGAGGGTAAAACATGTGGGACATGATCATCACCAACAAGGGGACTCTATGTTCCATACCAGAGGTATACCCCTCATTGATAAGGTCAGAACATACATTTATCTCACTGGACATACATATCCCGTCCACACCCCCATCCTAGGTGATCTCAGTGAAGTACTTCTCATAAGCAAATGTCACACTTCTACAAACAGAGGTGGTATCCGTCATAGACCCTGGAACAGTGGTAATTACGGCTCAGACCACTTAATCCTTTACAAACCCTTTCTATGGACAACTACTTGAATGCATGGATCATGCTATCCCAGATAACTACAAAACTCACTCCTCCAAAGGCAGGGAACCTGTCTGGTGGACCACGGCCATTAATTAGCTATACAACAACAGGAGGAGGCTACTACATGATAGAGCACAATCCCAAAAAGGAAGGCATCTCTGATCAGTACTAGGGAAAAGCTAGAATCACTTGTTGATTCATCTAAGGGCCACTTCTAATGGACACTTGCAACAGACAGTCAGGACAATCACAAGGCCTTCTTTAGTTATGTCAGGGACCTGGGTGGGAACTCACAGATACGCTGTAAGTTACTGCATAATGACAAAACATACACTGAACCCACTGACATTGCAAACATCCTGGCAAACAGGTTCAGTGGAAATGTTTCCCCCCATCCCCCCTGGAGTGCAAATGTCCATCCCAACAGGGTGTAGCCTCACTGACATCCCAGATGAACAGGTGAGTGCTGCCGTCTCCATAGCAGACAACACAGCATCAATGGGACCAGACGGTGTCCCAGCCTGTGGCTTACACGAGATTCATGACGAACTTAACACTCACATTAAGTCACTGTTCAATATCAGAGTTACTACAGGATATGTACCCAGGGAATGGCGTACAGCAGCAGTGTTCCTGCAAGGGACCCTGGACAATATCGCACTATAAGCCTAACTTTCCTGGTCTGCTAAGCTATAGAGTGTTTCGTCATGGAACCCATACACATAGACATCGGGAAACTACAGACACTGGACCCTCACAATTCGGATTTGTTGTGGGCAGATCTTGCCTCTTGAACCTGTTTGACATCTTTAAACAGTTACCAGGTCCATAGACGCAGAGAAGGTTGTCCACACAGCTTACCTGGAGCTCGCACAACAGTTCAACACAATACCCCACTCAGGCATTATACATAAGCTCACCCACTTCAATATCTACACATGTCACAGGAGGGATTGCTAACTGGATCATGGATAGCACCCACATGGACAGTATTGCAGGTGCCATGTCTGACTATACACCAGTTGCACATGGCATCCCACAGGGCTCAGTCCTGGGGCCTCTCTTGTTCGGTATATATTTCTTGGACGTACAGGCTAACACGGGAGAAATATGGCTGAGCATGTTCGCAGATGACTGCAAACTGTGTGCCATAATCAAATCCCCAGCTGGCACAAGCATCCTCAATAAGGGTCTCACAGTGATGGATAACTGGTGCCAGAGCAATTAGATGCATAGTCATCCCCTTTGGTAATAACAACGTGCCACACATTACCACATAGGTGATGATACATCACATACGGTGGGTGTTATTTGTGATTTGTGGACATGAGTAGTTAGTACTCTCGCCTTTGACGATCACATTACCAATGTTGTTGGACACACATTCTATATAGCCCACCTTATCCCATAGTGTTTCACATCTAGATCGAGTGGGGTCATTGTGCCCCTATACCCATCAGGCCCATGTTTGGATACAATGCCCCATTTTGGATGTACCTTACACAACACCTGCAGCAACTGTAATGTCCACAGAAGTACCTAACCAAGTAGATCTAGGGACTCACACAGATGGTTTGCGCAGTTTGCCTATGGTGACCCCAGCTCTCCTCAGTCACTTACTGCCTACTCGGATGTGATCTGTGCCTGTTGTTTAAAGCCATGTCCATCACAGGATTAATGGACAGGCTCCACTTCAGGATATCACATTCCCTTACAGCTACACGCTTAAGGGACAGAAACATCAGCACTGATATTAATAGGACATGCTGGAGGGGCAGATTCCCATCCCAAAGGCTCCACTCACTCTGGTATGTGATCCAGGTCCCACATACGCAGAGACCCCCACTGACCACCTACAGGTGACATCTTGACAAGTGGAAGGGTGATCGTATGTTTAGCCCTGGGATATGTTCTGGGTCCCTGCTAGACAGAGGCACAATACAATAAACACATGTGGGCTATCTTGTGTGACCTACTATTCACAGGCACAGTCTACTAATCTAGCAGGGTTGTGAAAGCCAAACACACTCTGGCTAGGCTTATACATGCCCTCGGGCAGATAGCCTACTATCAACCTCTGAACCTATGATAATGTTCGGGATGCACATTGTTCATTGATGGTACTGATTGCAGGTTCTGTTTCTTCTTTGCTTTCCCACTTTCTATGAACAACCTAAGTATCTGCAGAACATATTTGATTATGACAGGGTTCTACTATATTATATATGTGTCTGTTGTCATATAACTGTGTGCACAAGACAGATTGGTGAACAGTGCGAGGTTCCTGGGTTAACACATGCATCTGGCGGATATGTGTGGCCCACTGCTGTACTCAGACATGCCCTAAATGTGTGAGCATGCCCAGTGTGACCTTGCAGTATGTTGCTGTCTGAGGTCCACTACATTTGTTGATGTGTGTGAACATTACCAATATTAACATTTATATTATATGTGTGTTGAAAATCAGGTTCTATTCTTACTGCAGGCCTCACCTTTGTGTCTTAACTACACAGGGATTATGCTATGCCTGCAAGGTTTCCATGCAATACTTTGCATAGACCTATCAACATTTCTTCATACAAGCTGACCACTGACATACTGTCATGGTTTAGTGGTTCTGTACTGTGACTATAGTGCACAGTATTCTGGGTTCAAGGACTGTCACTGCTTCATATTTTCATACTGAGCAGAACAGACTGCTTCAGGAACAGTGAAGCAAATATGTCCATGTTTACCTGCTTTTGCTGAACTATGCCCATATTTGACCAAACTTGCACAACATTGCTCAATGTTAACCAACATTGCTGAACAGTGTGCAATATTGCTCAACATTGCCTGAAGTTGTGCTACTTAGTGTGTGCAATTTTGTTTACATATACTAAATAGTGGTAAGAGCTGTTTAGCACTGCTTTATATTGCTTAACACATGGCAATCATGCCTCAGGTGGTGCTGCAGGGCTGCCTATGTCGAATGCACATTTTACACTCCCTATACATGTTTGTTAACAGGTAGTGTCAAGTTAGGCATCCCTTTTACTAAATGTGCGAGTCGGAGAGAGGTATCATTTCCAGGGTTCCTACTGAGCCAGTGTATATCTTATGCGTTGCCTCTTTGCCAAGGCCAAAGCATACTGGGCACGCCTCCTTCTGCCTACTGGGGCAGGCTCAGGATGTTCCTCCTCTGAGTCACGCTCTGCCTGTGATGGCCTTGGCAATGGTGGGGGGCTGTTGTGCCCGGCCCTATGCTGCTCCTGCTGCAGCTGTTTTTGCAGAAGCATATTGTGTAGCATAGCACATACCATGACTATTTGGGTACATGTAGTTGGTGAGTATTGCAAGGCTCCACCAGATGTGTCCAGGCACCGGAACCATGACTTGAGCAGCCCAAATACATGCTTGATTACATTTCATGTTTGTGCGTGTGCCTCATTATGGCGTTCCTGTTCAGGTGTGTGTGCATTTCTGATGGGTGGCATCAGCCACGGCTCAAGTGCATATCCAGCATCCCCCACTAGGTGACCATGAGGGATGTCCCCATTGGCAAATGTCTGGTACAGCTGTGTCAAATGCCAGATATGGGAGTCATGGTAGCTTCGAGGTGCAGCCAGCACACACATTCATTATTATGCCCTGGGCATCACACACGACCTGATAGTTGATGGAGGGGTAACCCTTGCAGTTATAGTAGACCCTACCCCGCTCACCATCTGGTGCTTTGATGCAAATGTGCGTGCAGTCTATTGCACCCACTACCTCAGGGTATTCTGCTATTTGCTGGAAGAGATGCATATTGCTGGCCAATACCTCACGGGAAATGGGGAAATATACATGATCACCGACATGTGCTGACATGGCATCCAGGAACTGGTGCAGTACCCTGGATGCTGATGCCTGTGATATACCCATCCTATCACCAGTTGGTCTATGGAAGGTACCTGTTGCTAATATTCTTAGGCCAACACATACCTTGGTTTCCACTGGGATGGGTTCCCCTCTGTTAGTTCTGTGTGTGAAGCGTGGCCTGCACAGCTCAACAATTTGCTGCATTACGTCTCTGTCCAGTCTATAGCTCTCCACTATCTCCAGCTCATGTAGCCCCTGGTAGATTACCCTGGGCCTGTACACTCTTCTCCTTCTCCTCACTGCGGGTTGCTCAGCAGCATTTGCTTTATCACCACCCTCAGCATGTTGCATATGTCGCCTTATAACAGCAATGGCAGACCTTAACATTTCTTTGTCTCAGTAAAATTTTTTTCAGTTTTCACTTCTATTAGCTTACTGCAGTGTTGCACTGTCTCTGAGAAAAACATAGTGGAAAGTTGTTTGCTGAGTTTTAAGTGCTGGGCTGGGCTAGTGTACTGCCTGTGTAATTGGCTGATTCTGATTGTTTTCACCTGCTAGCTCTGCTAGTCCTCCCTGTTTAACTTCCTACTATTTGTTGTTCTTCCTTTTCCCTTTCTGTTTCCACAGGGGGCAGTGCTGCGCAAACATGAGCAAACATGAGCACACCAGCTCACACGCGTGCACACATGCTTACACGGACTACAACTTGCTTATTCTTGCTAATACGCATGCACACAGGTGCAAACATGCTTACACAGGTTTGAACCACCTTACACTTGCTTACTCCGGCTTAAACGCGCACACAGAGGCGCACACGTGCGCACACTGGCTTACTCGGTTTAACAGGCACACACATGCGTGCATACACGTTGCAGGCATTTCTACAAGAAACTTTAGTGTTGTTCACAGGATACACCTTCAATTTCTTGCCTTTAGCTAGGGTACCTGTTGACACACCTCTTCCGGTGATTAGTATCTAACAGCAGACACATGCCACTCTACTCCAATGAGCTTCACTTCTTTCAGACATACCCCCATCATGATGTCACCTATCTTCTACTCTGTTATGCCCCTTATCCTATAGCTCTTTTGCTATGTAAACTTGGGATTCGTTATCCTTACCCTCATTTGCATAGGATTGCCTATTAATGCTTGGTTATATCTCTTAGACTGAGCTTCCCCCCTTAGCAACCTCTACTCGGTAGCCATGTTGTCTTTGGACTACAATTCCCTTGCATTGTATATTATGGATTGCTGTTAATTCCACATTTGTGGATTTTAATTATTGGTTTTCTGGTTTTTACAGCACAGTGTGTTTGCACAGCACTGCACTACGCTTAAACATCGGCGATCGGGACAAAAAAAAAATTTTTTTTTTGCATCGGTGAACATTGTCAATGGCCATATTTTTGGCCATTGGCATGCTTCCTCGACTGGATGCATCCTTTTTGTGGAGCTGTCACGGCTCCGTTTTGCTATTTGCAGTACCGTACTCAGTTGTCAATGGAGTACATTTCTGCAAATAACACTACTCTTACTCGGACAGGTTAGGGTTTCCTGAATCGCAAATATACCTCATTTGCATACCTTTCAGCAGCAAATGAGGTAATTTGCATAACCTAGCCCTGTCCGTGTAAGAGGAGTTTTAGGAGCTCTCTTGCACACCCCTGCCGGCTGTTCCTGGATCACTCGGTAGACATGTTGGCTGTATGGAGTCTTACTCTACTCTTAGACTCTGTGCAAGCCTTCGTGAATCCAGTCCAAGGTCATACTTTTCAAATTACTGATAGTAACAGCATGCCGTCAGTTTAGCACCATACATTTGTAATGGAAAATCATTAACAAGAAAAGTTAGAAAGTAGTGATATCCCTTGCAGTTTCAGACTTCACAACCCTCACAAGATCAATCACAATAAAGCTGAGAAATGTTGATGCTATAAACTGTCTAACTTTCTAAGACCAATATAAGTCAAAGATACAATTAGCAGTTAAACATCACAATTCCAGATATACTAAGCACCACGTCAGCTATTCTTGCTGAACATCAGACACAAAGCTTATGTGTTCCTGAAACAAAAAGATACAAGGCAGGGATATGGCACGGTTATTATCAATAGCACAGGGTGTTTTGTGTGTGTGTGTGTGTGTGTGGGGGGCAGGTAGCCTAGGCTGACACAAAAAAATGGTGAGTGTGTGTGAGTAAGAAAGAGAAGTAGGGAGACATTTGGATAAACCACCAAATGGCCAGTGAGACAAAATGAGTTTTTAAGCTGCATGGTGGAACCATGTAACTGTTGTGTGTGTCTCTAGCAGTCTTCCAGCTGAAATTGTTGTGTGAGTGTCTGCATGAACACAGCCAAGCTCTGTGTTAGCTCTACATCTTGGTATATTAGGCAGGTGTGAGCCATGCATGGTAGAGGTGGCAATTCATTGTTGATGTCCCCATCCACAAGAACTGGCTCTGCCAGGAGTTACACAGGCATGTCCACACCCATGGTCAGATGCACTGCTGCTGCCTGAACATGACTGATGTCAGCTGGACAAGCTCCCTTCATGACGATGACCAGGACCAGAGCCCATGGCCTGCCACATCTCAGTGTGGATCACTTACACACTGACAGAGCAGTGGAAGTACTGCCACTATGGGAGCATAATTGGGCATGGCCATATTGGCTAAAAGAAAATGATGTGGCTGACCTATTCCCACAAGGATGTCTTTCCCCTCTCAGCAGATGTTCCATGACAGACACTGCTCGTTCCATCACAGACACCCCTTGTTCCAACATGTCATTTATCTGATCCATTTCTCCGGAGCACCTATGGGAATGTGCCTGTGACTGCATGATGGCCCTAAACATATGTTGATTCACACGGGAAGAGACACCTGGATCAGGTGGAGGATGGTCAGCAGGCCTCCTCTGACCACCCCTTACAATCCTTTTTTGTGGCACCTTGGTTCCAGTTTGGCTATGCCCAGAGTCAACAGGCACTGAAGCCACAGTAACCACACTTCTCTAATCAAATACCTCACCCTCCACCTGTCAAGTATCTGAGGGCTCACTGGAATGGGTAGGCATAGGCCTACTGGTTGCGTCTGATGTAATTCCAGAGTATGGCTGTATGCCAACCTCAATATCAGATTCAACCTTTACACTACCCATCTGTGCCACATTTGGGCCACCATCATCATCAGAGTCTGCTGATATACTGGTATCAGGTGATAGAAGTACAACACTTCTACTGTCTGGATCACCTGTGATAATAAGCAACAAACCAGGAACAATTAATTTCTAAACTACTATACTTCAATATGTGCTAACAAACAAAAGTGCTGCCACCATAAGACAGTACAGAAATAGACGCAACAGTGTTGACATCACCATTACACACTAAAATGTTTCTTTAAATTGCTCATCAGTACTGACATTAAAAGGTTTGGCTTACCATCTGCAGATGAGGGTATCCTCTGCTAGCCAGATGCTCCTGGAAAAGTTAAGCAAAAGGTAAGGACAACATCATCACAATTAACAGTAATCCTGGGGGTAATAAGTTTACCCTTTTATATGTCCATTAACTATACTTTCAGCAAGAACTTGGATGACAACTCTGATCTAAGCTAATCAATCAGAATATGCTAAGTGTAGCCATCTTCATTACCCCCTGTAAAAAAAGTAAATAAATAAATACATACAGAAGTAACCTATTGATTTTAGTTGTTTTACTATACAACAGTATTCAACAAATGAGATACCAAAGCCTATCTTGAAGCATTTCCTGGGACATGCTGCCCCTAAAGCTGTTGTACTAATGTTGAGGACATGCTGTTCTGTACTTTCCTGGGAGTTGTCTGAATCACTGACAGTCAAAAGAAACTCTTCATTTGATGTTAGTGGTGGCTCTGTAGCAGGCCCATATCCATCTGATCATGGCCCACTGCATCTGCTCTCCTCCATACAGATGTGATCATGTTATTGGCCTTATGGAATAACTGCTCATTTGTCCTGCCATGGTCACCCACAGCATTAACATCATCGACAATCTGCCACCAAATCTGCATTCTGGGTGACATAACTTTCCATCTCCTTTCAAGTAGAAAGGCAACATGTTGCCTAAAACTGTTGATGATAACTTGGTTTTCAACATCAGTCAAGGGTGGTCTTCAAGAATTGGGATGCCTGGGTGGCATAGTTCTAGGTGTCCTAAAAGACAACAGAAGGATAATACACATAAATATCACATAGCTACAAAATAACTGTTCCCAGATAAAACAGAAAAGGTAGCATCTCAGCATTACTCACTTGAGAAACATAAAACAGTCTAGAGATATGAAATATGAACAACAGGCTGGATGCAAAAATGGAGAATAACCATAGCAACGTATCCTTGTTTGTGCCTGTGAAGGCTGCCAGCCCAGCTAGATAGAAGATTGTAAATAATTCTATGTCATTTGTGAATAGTAATATGATTTGTATGCTTGCCTTAGAAATGTAAGAAAACTATATGTTCTGTACTGAGCTTCAAGATTGTAACCACAGTGCACCCTGCTGGAAAAGAGCAGAAATGTGTATAAACTACATGCCTATGCAAATGTATGTCTTGATGGTAAAGGCTGGAATATACAGAGTTAACTTGCAAACTCTAAGAAAATAAGTGGAACTTGTTTATAACTCTTGTTATCTCTGGTTCAGCTCAAAGCAGACACAATGTCTAGAGTTGTATGCTTTTCTATTGTCTGGAAACAGAGGTAATTACAGGTTTCCAAGGTAACTGTTTTATGACTTCGTTTCAGGCAAGCTTCTATGACAGAAGTGCCAGCTTCTGAAATAAGTATTTTTAAAAGAGACGTTACATTTTAAGTTCCTGTTAGCCTGGAAACTAAGGACAGAGGTGAAAAGAATGATGTAATCTGAAATGACCCAGCAGAAATTTTTTTTTAGTAATTTAAGAATTATCTCAGAGGAAGTCTGTGCATTTTGTATTTTGTTCTGGACCTGTAAACATCTCTTCAGAACTTCTGATATATATCTGCCTGGTTCTGTAAGTAAGACATTTAGGGCATAGTATCTCTTAGAGGTAGATAGGAATATACCAAGAGTAGTCTAGATGTTTTCTGTATTTATGTGAGACTGTTCTGCAATATTGTTTTAAAATATTTCCTGTGATTCTGAACTCTCTTCTCACTATGTTGAGTTAATGAGCATTGTTTTGTGCTTTTATTATTTATTATTAAATATAATTAAACCTATTAACTGTGGCTGGTTTGTGTAGAGATATTTAAGCTCTTAGTGTACTTGTATATGTATTTGGTGAAACTGTATAGGCCACTCTAATAGCCTTGTGGTTGATCACACTTCCATTTGGATAACAGTAACATTGCACAGTAGAATTCATCACACTTTGTAAGGCCCTTATGGTAGCTGATAAGTAGTGGTTGGTGGCAGTGGTTGCTACTTTTTAGTCTGGGCAGAAGGGGGGCATAGCTAGTGAACCTGTGCCAGCCTTCCCCAGGAGTGTCTGTACATTTGTATGCAAATCAAATCTCAAAGGGTGTGTGTGTCAGCTACTTGAGCAGGGATACATGAAGCACTGGTTGGACAGAGAGGATGCTGGAGATTTTGGCTTGCCCACTCGGCTGATATCTGAACCATATAGCTGTGCCAGGGTGGAGTCTTATTGGGGATCTGGAGAGAGAGAGGGAGAAATCAGCCCCAGACTTATTGTAATCTCTGTGTGCTCTTAAGAGAAATTGTACTTTACCTTTGATACAATACCCCACTCAGGCATTATAGATAAGCTCACCAGCTTAAATATAAACCCCTATGTCACTAGATGGATTGCAAACTGGCTCAATGACAAAACCCACATGGTTAGAATTGCTGGAGTCATGTCAGACTCCAAACCAGTTACAAGTGGTGTCCCACAAGGCTCAGTCCTGGGACCTCTCTTGTTCGGTATATCTTTCTCGGAGGTACAGGCCAACACGGAAGGACTGTGGCTGACCAAGTTCGCAGATGACTGCAAACTGGGCGCCATAATCGACTCTCCTGCCGACACAAGCATCCTCCAAATGGGCCTCATAGAAACAGACAACTGGTGCCAGAGCCATGGCCTCAAGCTAAATGCCAAAAAGTGTATAGTCATCCCCTTTGGCAAAAACAAAGTGCCCACAAATTACCACATAGGAGGTAATCCATTAAGTACAGAAGAAGTAATTAGGGACCTGGGGACCCAAGTTGATAGCAATCTCTCATTTGACAACCACGTGGCCAAAGTGGTTAGAAAAACATTTTATATAGCCCACCTAATCATGAAGGGATTCACATCTAGATCAGGGGAGGTCATCGTGCCTCTTTACTCATCCCTCATCAGGCCCATAATTGAGTACAATGCCCCTTTTGGGATGTACCTTACCAGACACCTGCAGCAACTGGAAAGACCCCAAAAGTACCTCACCAAGAGGATCAAAGGGCTCAAACAGATGCCATATGCTGCCCGGTTAAAGAAACTCCAGCTCTACTCAGTGGCATACCGCCTGCTCAGAGGCGATCTGTGCCTGACGTATAAAGCCATGTCAAACCCGGAATTAATGGACATGCTGCACCTCAGAAAATCCAAATCCCATCGAGCTACGCGCTCGAGAGACTTGAACCTCAGCACTGAAATAAATAGGACATGCTGAATGGACAGATTCATAACCCAGAGGCTCCCTTCACTCTGGAATAAAATCCCAGTCCAGGTTAGGCAGAGTCCCTCATTGACTCTCTTCAAGAGGAATCTTGATGAGTGGATGGGAGATCGTAGGTTTACCCCGGGTATCACTTCTGTGTCACTGTTAGACAGAGGCACAGTATACTAACCTCGAAAAAGTGAATAGCAAAATAAATTTAAAATGGGTGGAAAAAGCCAAACACATTCTGGCTAGGCTTATAAATGCCCTAGGGCAGATAGCCTAGTACGAACCTATGAACCTATGAACCTATGAACCTGTGTGTGTACTTGTCATCCTCCCAATGTGCATGTCCCTCACTGGTGTTAGTGGTGGGGATTGAGGCTCCTGGATTACTGGTCCAGTGCACAGGCATCACATATTAATTGTTTGGCAGTGGTGGGATAGCCACATCACATACTAATTGGTTGATAGTGGTGAGATAGCCACATCTTATATTAATTGGCTTGTAGTGGTATGGGTATTGAATTACAGTAGCTTATGTACAGTGATCACTGAAGGTGTTTGTACGCTAAATCAGTCACGCAGTGAACATTCAGAGTGCATATCACAATTGTTTTATTTCTTTTGTTAGCTTAGTTAGTCAGGCAGAGGAGGCAAGCCTGTCAGCAGAGGAGTATGGCAAGCTGACAAGGAGCCAGTTGGCTGAGATGTGCCAGGCTAAAGGACTGGTGCATGGAAATCTGACTAAAGCAGACATGATTGTAGCTTTAGTCACAGCTGCATCAGAAAATAGCAACCAGGAGGATGATCAGACTGACCATGGAGATGTAAAGCTCTCAGAGAATGAACAGCTCCACCTTTCCACAGAGGACTTAAAAATCCATCTGGAGCTAAAGAGACGTGAGTTGGAGGCCAGGCATTTGGAAATGGAAGCAGCTGAGAGACTGAGACATTTGGAAGCTGAGGAGAAGGAGAGCCAAAGGCAACATGAAAAAGAGATGCTGACTCTTCGCCAGAGTCATGGAGGTACTGGGGAAGGGAGTAACTGAACTCCAGAAGCAACAAAGGTCAGTAAATTTCTTCCACAATTTACAGAGGGGAATAATATTGATAGTTTCATTCATATGTCTGAGAGGGTATGTAAACAATATAATGTTGACCAAGGCTCTGGGTATGGTTCCTGACCCCCTTACTCCATGGTAAAGATGTAACTGTTTTGTCCAAACTGTCTGATTTTTTAAATTATAATGTTATAAAGAATTGTTTGCTAGAATTTTTTTAAGCTAACACCTGAAGTTATAGGAAAAATTTTGTGAACATAGACGCAAGGCAGATGAAAATGCGTGTGAATATGTTGCTGAACTAAGCATTTATTTTATAGGTGTGTGACTGGATGTCAGATCACCACTTCTGAAGGGCTGGTAGACCTTTTGGTGAGGAAACAATCCATTAGCACTTTGCCTGAGGACACGAGGATCTGGTTAGCTAATAGACAATACCTTACTGCAGATGAGTTGGGGAAGACGGGAGACCTATATCTAGCAAGCAAGGCGTCACTGCACAGGAAAGGGACACCCAGTGCTACTCATGGGTTTAAAGGAACCCATGGTGGGCAGCTCAGACTGCCCCAACAGAATCTGCTAGCAGCAGGGGAAGCCACTAGTCCAGGTACAGGTTCAGGTCCTAGGGTTAAATATTTTAAATGCAACCAGTGGGAACATGTAGCATATAGATGTCCACAGAGGCAAGGTGGGGAACAAAAGGTGGGAGAGCCAGTAGGTAGAAATGACAAAATCCTAATGATAAGTTATCTCGAGACAACAAGGGTACCAAACTACCACAAGAGGTTATATCCTATCATAGTGAATGGCAAAGAGACCATTGCTAAGAGAGACACAGCATCTGACATAACCATTGTGAAGCCTGTAATGGTTACAGAGGAGCACTACTTGCCTGGGCAGTCTACTCCAGTCAGAGCTTTAGGAGGGACCCCATTCTAAATACCATTAGCTAGGGTTCACCTTGACTGGGAACATGGAAAAGGAAGCAAGCAAGTAGGCGTGTATAAGAATATCCCTGCAGATATCCTGATAGGGAATGAGTTTGATAATGCAGTACCGTGCGTTCATGCAGTTACACCCAATCAGGCTTGGAGACAAGTATGTGGGTCTGATAGACCGAGGGAGACCCAGACAGAATGCACACTTGCAGCCAGGACTGGTGAGGTGGTCACATCAGGGAGGGAGCCACCCTGTAGCAGTGCGACTGAAGGTGAGCCACAGGTGCTTGTGGGTACTGATGGTCCCTTGGACAGAGTGACTTCAAGGGCAGAGGTGAGTAGTAGTACCCAGGCTGACAGTGAGGGACCGCTGTTAAAGGATATGAGATTTCCTATGGAAGGGGAACTGGGAAGAGTTACAAAGAGAGATATGAGATGGCTCAGCTCTCAGGCCCTACATTACAAGGTGTGAGAGAGGTAGCTAGTGAGGTGCCTGAGTCTCAAGGGAAAGGGGAATCTGTATACTGGGACAAAGGGTTACTTTATTGAGAGTGGACCCCTGAGAGAGGGCTAGAGGTTGAGAGAATACAGCAGCTGGTAGTGCCCAGACCCTACTGTCTGGAACTTCTAGCCATAGCCCATGATATTCCCTTGGCAGGTCATATGAGCATAAAACATAGAAAGAGACGTATTATGCAGAACATATATTGGCCTGGGATTTCTAGGGATGTAACAGGATAGTACAGGACCTGTGAGCAATGCCAAAAGGTAGGCAAGGCAGGAGACAAGGCAAAAGCTCCTTCAATGCCTTTGCTTGTGATTGAGGAGCCATTTCAGAGGTTTGCTATGGATATTGTGGTGCCTCTGAGTACCACATGTTCCACAGAGAAAAGGTATATCATAATGGTAGTAGATTATGCTACCAGATACCTTGAGGCAGTGTCTCTGTCCTCCATTGAGGCAGAAAAGGTGGAAAATACTTTGTTAGAAATTTTCAGCAGGGTAGGTTTCCCAAAAGAAATGCTGACTGACAGAGGTGCCAATTTCATGTCAGACCTTCTGGCTTGTCTGTGGAAATACTGTGGGGTGAAGCACCTAAAAACCACCCCTACCATCCCCAGACTAATGGTCTTATTGAGAGGTTAAACTCAACACTCAAGACTCTGATCCGGGCATTTGCAGACCAGTTTAACCGGGACTGGGACCAATATCTGCCCCATCTGTTGTTTGCTTACAGATAGGTGCCCCAGGAATCCACAGGTTTTTTACCCTTTGAGTTGCTGTATGGGCATAGGGTGAGGGGGCCTCTAGATTTCATTTGAGATGAATGGGAGGGTGAGTGTGAATTCCCCAAGGAGTCTATTGTGGCATAGTCCTAAACTTCAGAACAAGGTTCAGTGAACTCTGGGGCTTGGCCCAGGAGAACCTAGCAGAAGCGCTACATCAGAAAAAGGTCTGGTATGACTGGAATGTTCAACTAGAGTATGCTGTAGAGCAGCAGGTAATGGTTCTCATTTCTGTCAGACACAACAGGCTGAAGGCAGCTTGGGAGAGACCCTACAAGGTGGTAAGGAAAGCCAGTGATGTTAACTATATGATAGAACTGCTAGGCAGGAGGCAAGGTCCCAAATTGTACCATATTAACAGGATGAAACCTTACCATGATATGGATGACCTTGTGCTGAGTATTTGCAGTGGATTGCAGGAGGAGTCTGAATGAGATGTGGTGACTGATCTCCTCTGTGGGGCGTGGACTGACACCTCAGTGGAAGGGGTAGCAATGTCCCAGCAGCTATTGCCTACCCAGGTTTGAGAAATACGAGTAGTGCTACAGGAGTTGGGGACATATTCACTGGGAAACCAGGGTGCCACCCATCTGGGGTAGCATCATGTGGATACAGGAGCCCAAAAGCCTATTAGGCAGGCCCCTTGTAGGGTGTTTGAGGGAGGAGATACGGGAAATGTTTTAAATAGGGGAAATTCTGGAGTTCAACAGTCCCTGGCCCTCCCCATTGGTGCTGGTACTGAAGAAGGATGGCAGCACCAGATTCTGTGTTGACTACAGGAAATTAAATAGTCACACAGAATCAGATGCTTACCCCCATGTCCAGGACAGATGAAGCCCTAGAGCAGCTGGGTGGGGCTAAGTATCTTACCACCCATTGATCTTACCAAGGGTTACTGGCAGTTGCCTTTGACTCCCAGTGCTAGCGAGAGGTCAGCCTTTGTGACTCCTTTTGGCTTGTATGAGTTCATAAACAAGCCCTTTGGGATGAAAAATGCTCCATTGACTTTCCAGAGGATGGTAGATCATATCCTAGCAGGAGCAGGAGATTTTGCCTTTGCTTAACTAGATGATATTGCAATCTACAGCCATTCCTGGCAAGACCACCTTCAGCATGTCAGGGAGGGGCTGGGCAGACAACAGAGGGCAGGGTTGATCATTAAGCCCAGCAAATGTCAGGTGGGTATGGCAGAGGTCTCCTACCTAGGACATAGAGTGGGGAGTGGTAAGGTCAGGCCAGAACCTGCCAAAGTGGAAGCCTTTCCTGCATGGGCTTCAACTGTTACCAAAAAGCAGGTGAGGGCATTTTTAAGGACAGTAGGGTACTACAGAAAATGTGTCCCCAGTTATAGTACTATAGTCACTGCCCTGACAGACCTGACAAGGAAAAACAGGCCAGATAAGGTAGTGTGCATCCCAGCATGTGAGCAGGCATTCCAGAAGCTTAAAGAATCTTTGGGAGTACCTCCTTTGTTAGCCAGTCCAGATTACAGCAAAGAATTTGTAGTGCAGGTGGATGATTCGAACCATAAGATGGGGGCTGTACTTAGCTAGATTTCTTCAGAGGGAGATGAGTACCCAGTGGTTTATCTCAGTTGTAGGCTCCAACTGATGGAGGAATGCTATGCAGCTGTAGAAAAGGAATGACTATCCATAGTGTGGGCACTGCAGAAACTTCAACCTTATCTATATAGAAGAAAATTCACTGTAGTTACAGATCACAATCCCCAAACATGGTTACATTGAGCCAGCCAGCAAAATGCCAAGTTGCTAAGGTGGAGCCTAGGGTTGCAAGCATATGATATGAAAGTGCAGCACCACAGTGGAGTTAGCAATGCCAACACAGATGGGCTCTCAAGATAGGGCATGGGGTAAGGTATTCCCAGATAGACTCAACCCTCTCAAGCAATGTTTCTCAAGTATGACTTGAAAAACTGGCTTGAGTTTTCACAGAGGGGGGGTTGTGAAGGCTGCCAGCCCAGCTAGATAGAAGGTAGTAAATAATTCTGTCATTTGTGAATAGTAATACAATTTGCATGCTTGCCTTAGAAATGTAAGAAAACTATATGTTCTGTACTGAGCTTCAAGATTGTAACCACAGTGCACCCTCTGGAAAAGAGCAGAAATGTGTATAAACTACATGCCTATGCAAATGTATGTGTTGATGGTAAAGGCTGGAATATACAGAGTTAACTTGCAAACTCTAAGAAAATAAGTGGAATCTGTTTATGACTCTGTTATCTCTGTTTTAGCTCAAAGCAGACACAATGTCTAGAGTTGTGGGCTTTCCTGTTGTCTGGAAACAGAGGTAATTACAGGTTTCCAAGGTAATTGTTTTATAACTTCCAGTTTCAGGCAAGCTTCTAAGAGAGAAGTGCCAGCTTCTGAAAGATAAGTATTTTTGACAAAGACATGTTACATTTTAAGTTCCTGTTAGCCTGGAAACTAAGGGCAGAGGTGACAAGAATGATGTAATGAGATAACCCAGCAGAAATGTTTTTTTTAGTAATTTAAGAAATATCTGAGAGAGAAATGCTGTGCATTTTGTATTTTGTTCTGGACCTGTAAACATCTCTTCAGCACTTCTCATCTATATCTGCCTGGCTCTGTACGTAAGGCATTTAAGGCATAGATAGCATCTCTTAGAGATAGATAGGAATATAGGAAGAGTAGTCTAGATGCTTTCTGTATTTATGTGAGACTGTTCTGCAAAGTTGTTTTATAATATTTCCTGTGATTCTGAACTCTGTTGTCACTGTGTTGTTAATGAGCATTGTGTTGCACTTTTATTATTTATTATTAAATATATTAAAACCTATTAATTGTGGCTGGTTTTGTGTAGAGATATTTAAGCTCTTAGTGTACTTGCATATGTATTTGGTGAAACTGTATAGGCCACTCTAATAGCCTTGCAGTTGATCACACTTCCATTTGGATAACAGTAACATTGCACAGTAGAATTGGTCACCCTTTGTAAGGGCCTTATGGTAGCTGATAAGTAGTGATTGGTGGCAGTTATTACTACCTTTTAGTCTGGGCAGAAGGGGACATAGCCAGTGAACCTGTGCTAGCCTTTCCCAGGAGTGTCTGAGTGTTTTCAAATAATTCAAATCTCAAAGTGTGTTTGTGTCAGCTACTTGGGCAGAGTCATGAAGCACTGGTTGGACAGAGAGGGTGCTGGAGGTATTGGCTTAACCACTCAGCTGAGATCTTAACCCTGTAGTTGTGCCAGTGGGGAGTCTTACTGGTGATCTGGAAAGAGAGGGAGAAAAGACCCATAGACTGGCTGTGATCCCTGTGTGCTTTGAAGGTAAAGTTCACTTTACTGTGTGTGTACTTGTCATCCTCCCAATGTGCACATCTCTCACTGGTGTTAGTATTGACGATTGAGGCTCCTTGATTACTGGGCCAGTGGACGGCTGCCACAGTGCCATAACAAAAATGCAGGTTTCCTCACCCCCCCCACAAAGAACAGGCAAATGACACATTTTGCTAACAAGCCATCTTTGAAATGCTAAAAGTGCTATCAAATAAACTGCCCTGAACCATGTCTACAGATTTATCACAGAACATTATATTTTAATATATTGCAAAACATGTACACTTTTGAAATACCCTGATAAACAAGCCCATTCCATCAGTACACCTCTAACTAATGCATGCAGATAGAAGTGTAGAAGCCTTTGCTTCAGATTTTCTTCATTACATTCCAGCATATGCAGTATGTAGCTGACAAAATGCAAGCATACCTTCTCAAGTTTAGTAATCCTCTGTGCAGACATATCATAAAATAATAGCCTCTGTTCTGTGTTCTCCAGATTAACAAGGCTCCTCACATTCAGTGTTTGCTACACATTTGCCTTTTTATATAGTGTAGATTCAGGGATGTTAGCAGAGTGAATATGCGAATGAGGTGTGAACTGATTAGAATTGCTGAATCCCAAATACTTGGCTCTGTCTAACAGATGTAAATATAGTGCATGTACTCCTTCAGTGTTTGTTTTTAATGGATAGCAACTGTGAATGCTTACTGGTTGGGAGAAGGAAAACAGCAGCACTGCTGGCTGCTCTACATCCAGTGGGTGTTTCAAGTTATATTTACAAAGTGTTAGATGTAAGGCTGGAAATGTAAGTAAGCAGCACATAATTGCCAGGTTCTGTTGATTAATATCCAACCTCCCCTTCATTTGCTGGCAACTGCATATGATATCTCCATTTAATACCCTCACACATTTTAAGGCCAATGCCATAGAATGGCTTATAGACTGCATGTCTCAGATTATTGGTCAGATAAGAGAAGCGTGACTGACAAACAAAGGAAGGTAAGACAGAGCTGTATACTTGCAAACAATAATCATAACTGGTTGTGTAATCACTTAGTGCACTACATACAAAAATAATAAATGGACTAATAACAGTTGTATGATTTCATATTACTGTAGATGATGTTACAGTTGGTTTTTATGCAGAATAATTTCAGTTTCTTGCTGCAAACCTGTTTCTGTGACAAAGACGGATAAGGCTCCCTTCCTGTGTTCAGAAGATCCATTGGCGTGAGAGTTCAAATCCAGATCTATGTAAAATTATCTCATGTGAACCAACATTTTCTAGTGTGCATGTCATAGATTGATTTTTGTTCCTTTTTTCTTTTCTTCCTTGTTTATTTATTTATTTTTTGGGGGACAGTGTTTGAGCGATGTGCAGCTTAGTACAATCATGGGAGACAGAGGAAATGAATGAGAGGTTTGGGTGTGCTTATCTCATTTGCGCCAAGTGGCAGTGCACAAAGTGGACAACTGAAGCACCCAGGAAGCAGACAGAACACCTGCAGATAGGACCCAGAGAGCAAAAAATAGGAACCGGATATATTCAATTAATTCTGTTGGACACTGCACAAACCCGCTAAGCAGCGTTGTGTGGCAGTTAACAGAGTCCTTAAGAATGATTAGTAAATTACGGAATGTCATATACCTAGTCCTGTGGCAGCAGGTGTAAGTATAGGGCTGGAGTAATGATGGTCTTGGTTTCTAGTACAGGGTGTTCAACCTTTTTTCTTACTGTTGTGATAGTACAGTGTATAGCAATCAATTTACAAATAGGCAGCTCTTATTTCAACATTCTTGGGGCAAGAGATGTACGTGTAGGACTCCCATACACATGGTCTTGGGTTCTAATACAGGACATTCCATACACATTTACTGTTGTTCCACTTCCCATTACATTCACTCACCCTTATAACACTTTCAATTGTGGAGCTAATTTGAATTATATGTATTAGGGATGAGACATCATTATTTTGTTTTCAGATGTATGACTGAGGGTATATTGTCTACTATATTTCTGTAAGTATAATTCTGCCTCTGGATTTACATGGCCTTCACAGTTACCTAAGACATGTACACAACTGGATCTATATCCAATGACCATGTCAGGTCACACACATACATGACAGCTCAGACTGTCATGTGTATTTATGGATGATACCTGACTATGTCTGGGCAGCACTTCTTCTGTGGCAAAGATGGAAAATCAATGCTGTGGAAGAAAATTGTTTGCCTTGTATGCCTAGGTTTGAATTTCACAGTGTAAAAATCAATGTTCTCAGTTTATAAAGGTAAAAACATATTTCTCAGGTCATTACATTTATGCCCCTAGTGCATGTCTGCAAACCTAGCTCACCTAACAGTTTTCAATTTCCAATATATATTTCCAGGCTACATCAGTAGACACCCATCAAACTAAGGCCAACTGTCAGATTAACCTTCCAATTGCATTTATTTAATTCCTCACTGCTTGTCACTGTTGCTCTCTGCTTACAACTGAGCAAACATGTTGCTCAGGTTTCTGCACTACAAGTAAACACAATAACTGGAATTGGCTGTAAAGCATCAGTCTCCATTGCTCTAGTTCTGCTGTTAGACTTTACTGGCATTAGTGGGAAGGTGCCAGGTTTACGGCACACAGGTGGGATGTCCAAGAGTTCAGGATATTTATTGGACTCTTGGTAAAGCACGATAGCCAAAGACTTCTGCATGGGAACTATTCTGGCTTCCAGTACTAGTCTGAGGTGTGGAATAGTTTGGCCCAGGCTGTATCCAGTGCCACTGGTATCCCACACACTGAACACAATAATGTAGGCATCATTTTATTGACCTGCAGAGGAGACAAAGTGATACTCTCAACCATTGGTTAGAGGAATTTAAGACTGCGGACATCCCACAGTTGTGTTAGTATGAAATAAAGACAGTACTTTTAAGACTTACAAAACTTAATATAGGTAAGACTGGTATGCATAATGCTCTTCAGTTCATTTCTGCTTTTTCCCCAGCTGCCAAGGAGCATGAGTTCAATTTGCAGGCCCATGTTGCCAGATTGGAGCGACTAAGGGGAGCAAGTAGTATGTATGCAGCAGAAGAGAAGTGTTACTGTAGCTTTAAAAGTTAAAGATTTTTTTTTTGGTATTTAATAGAGTTGTATGAAATTGAGCATGTATATCCTGACTGTAAAAGCAAGTATGCATGCAATAGTCTGAAGCACAAGCCAATTGTAAGGGTCCAATATTAGACTGTGGTGAGAGGTTGTGGGTTAAAATATCACAATTCATAATTATACAATACTGTTATTACTTCAATAAATATTAAATTAAAAACTCTACACCACTGGCACAAATGGCCTGCTGTAAACTGTAATCTGTACAACTGGAACACGCATATGTTCAATATATGCACATTTCAAGGATTACTTTCAGCAATCTGTAGTATAGTGTGTATCTGTTAGGAGGTATACTTAAATGTAACACTTAAGATAAAAGAGTTGTAAAATTGTATTAATCCATTGACTGTCACATATGATAGTACTAATGTTATCTCTTTTTTTTCTCTCACTCCAACCCTTATCTCACTTTTTTTTATTTTCTATTGCATCATCAAAATGTCTCCATGCCATCCATGTATACAACATTACTAAATGCTCCACAGCACAGGGAGATAGGCCAGCCCCAGTGGATCAGCCTGCCCCGCTCCACTGGCACCAGCACCAATGCCCAGCATGTCTGGGAGCTAACTTGGCAGAACTGACTCTGCTGCCCCTGCACTACCTGCACCCTCAGGTAGTCCTGCCCTAGAAGCTGGTAAAATGGTACCCTACAGGAGCAGTGGCACAGGCAGTGATTTCATCACCCACAGCAAGTTGCCAGGGATAGTGCATAGGATCGTGCACAGCACCATTGTTGTACGCCTATGCCAGATAAAGAGACTACTGTCACTCATGGTCTACAGGAGGAGGAGGGAATGTCAAGTATTCCAGCCACCACTGAAGTAAGGTGACAGTGATGACAGTCCAGTGGATGAGGACTTGATTCTCACTGTTTGCAAGCATGACAGGCATGAGCCTGCATTAGCCCCTCCCTCACCCCAATCACAATGTCCCCCAACCATTTGTGTCCATCCCTGTCCCTGTCTCTTGCCTTGTTTGCCTTGTATGTTTGCAATTGCTTCCTCACCTATGCAACTTACTTGACTCAAACATGCCTACGTCCCTTTCCCAACATTCCTCTCTTACTGAAATAAAAAAAAATGGGCACCTGTCTCACAAAAAAAAAAAATGTCCCATACATAGCCCTCCATTTTGCACACTTGTCTTCTTGACACATTTGATTCAATCCGATTGGCTATACAACATGATTATGTAGTGTTCACCACTCTGTGGAAGTAACAGTCCAAATTCAGTTATTATTCAGTACATATTCCAGTTTATACTGTTAAAGAAATGGATGGTCATGGTTCTTTCCTACGTCCCTCCTGCACATTCCTGTACTGCTTTCCTTTCATTCTTTCCCCCTGCTTGCTCCCCATTCCACAATTTTCTTATCTACCCCATTTCAACACCTTTAATCTGGTCAAAAAACAGAATCATGCACAACACACATAATTAGCAGAAAAAGCTATGGATCCCTTCACTTTTTGGACTGTATGTCTATGTGGAGGTGCGCATCGTTCACCAATGTGCAACAACAGTGAGCAGCAGCAAAATGTGTGGTTACCTCTGCCTCATGCCGTTTAACCCCACACTGCTATGCCAACATAGAGCAGCACATGCACTATAAAGAATGAATGCCTTTGCATTATCAATATTTAAAAATATTTAAAAGTATAAGATGAGCTGTATTTGAATCCAGTATCATCTGGGCTCAAAAAGTAATATGCCAATGCATTTGCACCTGCTGCTACACAGTCAGTTAAGCTGCAGGTGTGTTTCATAGACTCAGTACTATTTCTCAGAATTTAGTAGTACGGCTCGTGTTTGAGGATAGATTAGCTATGAGCAAACATGAATAGTATTGGAAATATGTATCTTGTATGCGCACTTTGGCAATTGTTTCTCAAACCCGCTGCTTGCCATGCTATGGAAAAGTAAATATTATGTAATACTGCTGTTTACTGTCCATTTCCTGTTTATAACATGGAATTACATGCAGAAACATAGCAAACTGAAGGCCCTATCTAACAATATGTCACATATTTACAATACAGCCATGTGTGACATCCGCCAAGCACTGCAAACCTGATGTCTCATTACATCTTCCACACATATATCACCTACACTACAGAAATTAATATCAAATGTTGTGTGATATGCAATGCACATCAATCTGGTAACATGCAGAAATAGAACTACTAACCCATAAGCCTAAAAAGCCTTATCTGCAAGTCTACACAAGGAATCAGCATGGACTTGACCTGACCCATTTTTGTTTTGTCAGGGGTAGATCTTGCTTGTTAAACCTAGTGGACTTTTTTTATACTGACCCCAAAGAGCTGGATGAGGATAAAAGGACATACCTTCTGTGATGAGTTATCCAAGGCCTTTGACACTATCCCACATTCATATGTCATAGAGAAAATCTCCCATCTGTGAATTAACCCATACCTTACCAGATGGATAGCAAACTGCCTCACCGACAGAATACACACTGTCAAAGTTGGCAACTGCATCTCCACCACTATACCACTTACCAGTGGCATACCACAGGGATCTGTGCTGGACCCTCAACTGTTTTGGAAATTATTTATCTGAAGCCCAGGCATAGATAGATGATCTGTGGTTTACTAAGTCTGTAGATGACTGTCAACTGGATGCAGCCATATAGAGTCCCCTAATGATGATAACATATTACAGAAGGGGCTGACACAGACAAATGCCTGGTTCCGAACTCATGGACTGAATCGTAAAGCAAACAATGCCTCATTGCCCCCTTTGGCAATGAAGTAACTCTGCTAATTATGATATACATAGCACCTCTCTAAGCTCAAGCACAGTGTTGTGAGAGTTGGGAACACATATTGATAGCAGGCTACACTTCAGTCACTATGTGTCCATAGTGGTGAGACACTCATGCTACATTGTGCACTTCATAAATAGGGCCATCACATACAAGACCAGGGAGGTCATAGCTCTGCTGTACTCTACCCTTGCCAGACCACTAATTGAGTACAATGTTCTCTTCTCTCTGTACCTCACCAGATGCCTGCAGCAACTGGAGAAAACACAGATGTTTGTGACCTGGAAAATCCAGGGCCTCCAAAATGTGAAATACATGGAAAGACTGAAAGACCTGTCACTGTACTCAGTATCATGCAGGCTGCTGACAGGTGACCTATGCTTGACCTACATAGAAGTCTCAGACCCTCACCTACTGGAAATCCTGGACATCTGCAAATAAAATGCAACAAAAATAACTTGCTCCGGAGATCTCACCCTAACCTGTGACATAAACAGAACATGCTGGCTAGAAATATATATCTCCAAGTGACTGAATCTCCTCTGGAACAGGCTCTGTCTGTAAGTGAAGCAGTACTCCTCAATGACCCTATTCAAGTTAAACATTGAGAAGTGGTTGGGTAATTGTAAATTCACTCCTGGGGTAACACCTATGTCCCTTATGTACAGGGACAGTCAGTGCTGATCACAAAATTGCTCTTCTAACAATGACCAACTAACTATGCTCCATAAGGGTTTTGTGCTTTTACACAGCTACATCTGTAAATGCTCTAAGGCATTAGGCTTGCTGCTGCCTATGAGCCTATGGAGCCATAAACCTGTGCAGGCCTCTCAACATCTCTACAACACGGCTTGCTGATGTCATCCACTATAAACTAACCTGCAGTCTTGTGAAAGTCAGACCTGTGCCATGGTGGTTCCATAAAGTCCTGAGTTCTGTAGTCTGTGTACTTAGGTAGTGGTTCTATTCTCACAGCAGTCAAGTGTGTGTGTGCATGTGTGTGTGTGTGTGTGTGTGTGTGTGTGTGTGTGTGTGTGTGTGTGTGTGTGTGTGTGTGTGTGTGTGTGTGTGGTCTTGCCTGACATTACTGAGAGCCTTTTACACCAGCATGTGGGGCACTGTTATTACCATATTCTCCACAACAGATACTGCTGATGTAAAATATTTAAAAGTATAAGGTGAGCTGTATTCCAATCCAGTATCATCTGGCCTCAAAAAGTGATGTGTCAGTGCATTTACACCTGCTGCTACACAGTCAATCAATTAAGGTGCAGGTGTGTTTCCTAGACTCAGTACTAACTTTTAGACTTTAGTAGCATGGCTCATGTTTGCGGACTGATTAGCTATGAGCAAACATGTATAGTATTGGAAATGTGTATCTTGCATGCGCACTTTGGCAATTGTTGCTCAAACCTGTTGCTTGCCATGCTATGGAAAAGTAAATATTATTATGTAATACTGCTGTTTACTGTCCATTTCCTGTTTATAACATGAAATTACATGCAAATACATAACAAACTGAAGGCCCTATCTAACAAGACGTCACATGTTTACAATACACACTGTGTTGCCATCTCCCAAGCACTGCTACCCTGATGTCTCATTGCACGTTACACACAAATATGACCTACACTACAGAAATTAATATCAAATGTTGTGTGATATGCAATGCACATCAATTTGGTAACATGCAGAAATAGAACTACTAATCCATAAGCCTAAAAAGCCTTATCTGCAAGACTACACAAGGAATCAGCATGGACCTTATCCACAGGGACTTGACCTGACCCATTTTTGTTTTGTCAAGGTAGGTCTTGCTTGTTAAACCAAGTAGACTTTTTGATACTGACCCCAAAGAGTTGGATGAGGATAACAGGACATACCTTCTGTGATGAGTTATCCAAGGCCTTTGACACTATCCCACATTCATACGTCATAGAGAAATCTCCCATCTGTGAATTAATCCATACATTACCAGATGGATATCATTAGCAAACTACATCTGATTTGTGGATATGCACTATTCTCACCAGGGCAGGGTCAGAGGCTGGCCTGGATGCCAGGCAGAAGTCACCTCATCCTATACGATACAGGTTACAGTGACATGGCTTTCAGTCTATCCACATACATCATGGCATGCTTTGTAGGGCTTGCATTTTCTTGGTGAGAAACCTCTGTGGTCTCTCCAGCTGCTGCGTGTGTCTGGTGAGGTACATGCAAAACAGAGCAATGTACTCTAGTATTGTTCTGATCAGATTCAAGTGCAGTGCTGTCTTACAAACCTAAGATTTGAATATGATGGGATGACGTATGATGTGCACAACATAGGCTTTCAATACCAGTGTGGACACTTGGAGGTCGAAGTTCAGATCACTATAGACATGTGTTCTCAGTGTTTGCGTAACTTGGTTTCAGCATAGCAGGACTGTTGCCAATGCTTTAATTAGCATTGGAATTCCACTTTTCATAAGGACAACATAAAGCCACATTTCTGCATTTATTTGTAGATTGAGTGATTTTGTCACCAACCATTTGTCTGTGTTAGCCCCTCCTGTAGTATGCTACCATCATTGGTAGGCTCAGTGATTGCACCCAATATGTAAGAATCAGCAAACTTGGTAAGGCAAAGGTCATATACTTTAGCTTGAACTGTCAAGAAGTAGATTCCAAACAGTAAAGGGCCACGCACAGATCCCTGGGGTTTGTCAGTGGTGTATGCTCTACTGGTAAAGGTTGATTCACCAAATTTCACAGTATGTGTTTTGTCAGTGATCCAATTGGTTACCCCTTTTGAGACGTAAGGGCTAATCCACAGCTAGGAGAGTTTCGCAATGATACCTGCATGAGGGATTGTGCCCAAACCATAGTCCAAATCACGATAGGCAGTATGCACTGTCTTACTTTCATCCAGACCCAAGATACAGAATCAAAAGGCTGTGACATCACAGATCACCTATGGCATGACTCAGTACATATACCTTCTTGATAAAGTCAAATACACACTTCAGCACACCGTCCACATGGGCAATGTTTCTGTAGAAGGGTGTGCATCAGCATGCATCCGTCTGAGTTGGGGGAGACAGCACCTGATGCATGCATGTATAGAAACAACCTGAGTCTCCTCAACTGTGAGGTAGACCAACATGCCTTCATGGGCCATTTCTAAATGGACACTAGTAATATCCAGGCTGTGTGCAACAAACCTGTGTGAGTTGGTAATGCTACATTATGTCTGTAACATTTGATAGCTGTCCTCAAAGAGGTCATAAAAGGCATGCATGATGACAAAACTGTCATCTTGTGGATCTTTACCAGTCCAAGGCATTTGATACAAATCCACAATGAGTTATTCAATCAACACTGTCAGATGTGACCATAAACAGCTATATCACCAAGTGGGTAGACCAGTGTATCACATAAATGGCATCTCACTATGTTGAAGTGCATGAAGTGACCTATATCTCAGGTCCAAACATCAGGGCTGTCTGCTATGCCCTTTCCTGTCCATTATTTAAGTAATGGACACCACAGATGACATATACATCCTGTGTCCAAACAAATGGCTGAAAGACTACAGATTGTGGGCAGTCATTGACTTCAACTGTGATATTATTATAATACAGTCAGTATTAACACATATCAAAGGTTGGAGCCACAGCCAATGGAAAGAAAACATGGGGGGGATTGTTACATCAGGAAAACAAGCACACAACTCAAGTATAGTGTGGACATCACACCCTATAAACAGACCAATAGGTATGTGACCTGTGTCCTGGTGTAGATGGTAATGGGAACATCCACCAGCATGTGCTCACAGTGCTGACTACTGCCTTGTATGTAACAAAACCTGAGTATGTGAAGGACATCCACATCATAATCCATAATACCTCCATAGTTCACAGCCTTCATCACTCCAATAACTGTACAATGCACCCTTCATCATGTACCTCCTTACATATCTTCCACTGATGTGTAACTGAAGTGTACCACCTATGTCACAATGGGCTGTCATTCAGCTTATTGGCCATACCTAGGTATTCTTTTTGTGGCATAAACGTGACTGTCTGATGGTGCGGAATATCCATCAAGTTGTTACACCAGACACGTGTGCTACCTGTTCTGGTGATGCACACACTATACACATAGGTGTTTGACAACATTAATGGCATGGATATCATTTGTGACAGTGTGGATTGTGCCATACATATATATGCCATGCACACCAGTCAACTAGCCTGCATTGCTTATAATGTCACATACAGTTATAGCAGTATCCCTCCTAACAGTTCCAGCAGACATTACAGTACCAGGACAGTGTGCATGGTTACCCTGATAGAGTATGTAAGTATCATAAGAGTTGTACAAGTGTGTTTGCAGAATCATCTCTTATCACTCTAAACCACATACTTTATGTCAGAGGTATGGGATTAGGGTCTATGTTAAATCACTGAATATTTAAAAAAAGCGAACGATGATTTATCGAACCCATGTAAGCGAAAGCTTACAATCTCGAACACTTAGAACAGCAATTTTTTTCCAAGGGAAAACAATCGCTGTTCCACAAAAAAATAAATAAATAAACAATTAAAACATTACATAAAATGGGGTGAGCCGCCCCCGCACACACCCCCTTCTTAAATATACCAACTCAGAGATTGCACTACAGTCATGAAAATGGCAAAGTAATGGAAGCGGCCAAGCAATTTCTTTCCCTGGGAAAGAATTTGATTATATGCCATTTTGCTATTTTGCCTTTTTGTGCTTTCATGTTCGATCGAGATACATTCCTTTAATAGGAACTTAGGAATATGAATTTAATAGGAACACTGGGATTACTGGTGGTATTATTATGATATTGTTCATGTTTGTGGTTGGTTCTTTTAATGTTATCCATGAACCTTTACCTGTGTCCCACTTGTGGAGACCACTGATGATATTACACTCATATCCAGGTAAATCAGTTTGCACAGCTTCAAAGTATGCACCATACCCCAACTGTATGTCAGATTCCTGATAGATGTCCTCTACATTATTCATGTAATGATGCTTATCTCACACAAACATCCTCCCCATCATTATGTCACTTTGTGTGACAGTCTCATAATACACATTTTCAATGTGCAGTTCCTACTGTGCCATATAGATATGTGATTGATGATGCTACAACCATCTTCCATTAATATGCCCCTCATCTCCTGTACATTAGGTTGTTTCACCTGTCCTATTTCACTGTGTTCATTCCTACAATCCATCTGTGTATCACTATTCAATATGCATACTTCCCCTGTGTGTTTATTTTACATGGCAGTCCATGCGCCTTTATAGATCATTTATGCAGCTTCAGTGCAGCTTGCCACAAACGGAATATTATAATACTCTGCACTGTAGATACACTGTCCTGTACTGTGTTTGGCCAATATAATTAGCAGTCATACCTCTCTGTCCAGATTTTCACAGTATGTCCATATGTATTCCTTATCAAATCTGTGGCTTTATGCCATATCACTGGGATGATTTTAGGACTGATGTAACTCAATATTACAAACATTTGAGTTGCATACTTCAAATCATTCAGAACATGTATCTTAACACAAATAGCCGAAGGACTCAACCAGCACATCCATGAGGGAATTGCAGGTGTCTGACTCGGGCGAAAGGGGGGAAACCAAGGATTGTCATTTTTGAAGGCCCACATGGTGTCACCCAAATCACTGTGTGGGAGCATGTGCATAAGGACACCATGGAGTGCAGGCCAACATCTGGCTCATCCACCTTCCATCACATGAGGATCCCAAGAAGAACAAGCTAAAAACTAAGCACATTTATCCTGTTCCACAGGAGCAAGCTCCTGATAGGCAGGAATTTCACAAAGCCGTTCAATGTCTTTATGGCCCTGCATCAGCTTTATGCTTCTTCTATTCCCTTTCAGGCCATCTTTCCATCCACACCCTTCAGGAGGATGTCTGCTGACTCTTCAGATGAAGAGGAATCTTCAAGAGATGAGTCTTTGGCTTACTCCACCCAAAAAGCTTCACCTCTGTCATGCTTCTCCAGAGGAGGAGTCTAATGGTATGGATTCCCCTGGAGTGGATATTACCTTTAGGGAAACTATCTTCAAAATGAAAGAATTTTTCAAATGGGACCGGTGTCAAGTTTTGGACATACAAAAGAGATATTATGTTCTCTTGCAGATGGATTGTCTATCCCTTTCTGCTATTTCCCTGGTTCTGCCAGCCTTCTTGGATGCCTTTACAGCTGCATCTAAATGCCTGGACTTTCAGTCTTCTGCTCTCAAGCATCGTGATAGGTTTTACAAGGTGGATGAGGATGCTAAATTCCTCTTCAAAGCCCCTTCTGCAGACCCAGCTACCATATCAGTCTCAGCTGATAAGGCATTCAAATTACTGCATTCTTCCTCTTTACTGCCCTCTGATAAAGAGAGCAAAGTAATGGAGAAACTGGGGAAAAAAGTTTACACCTCTTCCACTCTGGCCTTCAGGGCAATTATTTATCAGACCCACATGACCAAATACACAGTAGGTCTCCTATCAGATGCAGGATAGCTCCTCTCAGAGCTCCTGGTCTCTCCTACCAAGGCTAAAATGTTCACCATCCTCAATTCTTCTTCCCAGGTTACCAGGCATTCTCTCAAGTGCAGTTATGATGCTGCAGATGCCTCAGCCAGGGTGGTGCCTCTGGGTCAATCTTGAGGGGATATTCCCGGCTCATGGTACAACCCCTACCTGATGATATCAATGCCAAACTGATGGATGACCCTCTAGACAATAAAGCCTTATTTGGCAGCTTGGCTGCAGACCTTTGCAAATCCTTACAGAAAAAAGGCAAGGAGCTCCAGGACCTAAAACATATCCTTGTTTCTCCTATTCCCAGGTTCCAGAGGAACTGTCCAGCAAATACTGACTTTGTTAGTAAACCAGTTATGCTTTCTTCCTCTAAAATTAAGAGAGGGTCCAGGAAACAAGCTTCTTCAAAGTGTACTCCAGCCACACTTTCTCAGAAATAGCCCTTTCAGTCCCACTTCAAACCTGGTAGCCTGTGACTATCTGCCTCCTGGGCTATCCATTCCTGTGTTCCTTCTCCTTTATGTCTCTCTTCCTGCTTGGAATTGGATCAGCCAGGACCCTTGGGTCCTCTTGATCATCCAAAAAGAATATTTTGTGATTTGGGAGACTGTTCCCTCCTTCAGATGTATCCCACAACCACCAAAAATCAATTGGAATTTTTCCCTCAAATAATTTCTGGTCTTCTGTCCCAGGGGATGATTCAAGAGGTCCCCTCCTCTCAACTGGGAAAAGGATTCTACTCCAGGATGTTTCTCGTTCCCAGGAAGGATGGTCCTTGGAGACATATCTTGGACCTTTCCTTAACACCTTCCTAAAAGTTCCCTCCTTTTAGATGCTGAATTTGCCCACTCTTCTACCGCTTATTCTTCCCCAAGCATTCATGGTGTCTTTGGAAATCAAAGATGCCTACCTTCACATTCCTACTCACCCTTGGTTCAGGAAAGTTTTACATTTTTCTGTTACTTCCTCACATTTTGAGTTCTGTGCTTTGCCCTCTGGTCTCCCTACAGCACCAAGGGTAATTACAAAATGCTTGGCTCCTGTCATAGCTTTTTGCAGATCACAGAGAATTCAGATTTTTCCTTACCTAGGCAATCTCCTTATCCAGGCCTCGTCCTCTAACCTTCTTCAGGAAAATCTTTCCTTCACATTTTCCCTTTTGGAGAGTCTTGGTTTCACAATAAATTACCAGAAGTCCTCCCTGATCCTTTCACAAGACCACTTTTTTCTAGGCTGCAGGATCCACCAGACAGGATGCTAGCCTCTCTGCCCACAGACAAGGTGCTGCTCCTTATCTCCTACTTCCAGAGCCTCTTACCCCTTCAAACCCTGACTATCACAGACTTATTATGCCTCCTGGGGTTCATGGCATCCACAATCCCCATGCTCCTCTTGGCCAAGTTACACATGAGGAAAATGTAATGGCTTCTAATGACAGTGTGGAGGCAGTACTCCCACCCTCTGGATATTATTATTCCCCTCCTGCCTTGCCTAAAAAGGAGATGGACTGGTGGATTCTTCAGGTTATGAAAAATCTAGGTCTCCCCCTACAGCCACCCCACCCTTCTCTAGATTTGTTCATGGATGCTTCAGACACAGGATGCGGTGCGACTATGCAATCCTAGAGGGTCAGGGATGTTTGGCCTGCAGCCAAGACAAAGGACCATATCAGCATAAAAGAAATGAGGGTCCTGATTTATGCCATACAAATCTTCAAACCCAAGCTTACTCCAGAGGTGCTAAGGTGGTTCACAGACAACGCCACTGTCCTCTGGTAGTTCAACAAATGGGGGGGGGGGTAAAGTCTTACCTCCTATGCAGGCTAGCCCTACATGCCTGGGAGTTAGCCTTACAAAGCCAAGTTTCATTTAAGGCTGGTTACATTCCTTCAGCTCAGAATGTTGTAGCACACACATTAAGCAGGTCCATGACCCAATCTCATGAAAGGATGTTACACAGGGATGTGTTTCTGGACCTGGTCCATCATTGGGGTACACCTCAGATAGATCTCTTTGCCTACCCCATGAACAGACAACTTCACAAATTTTGAGCCGGAGTCTCACACGCCTTGGCCTGGAAGGTGGACACCCCATCATTCTTTTGGAATGGGATGTTTCTGTATGCATTTCCCACTTCCCTCTTCTCCAAAAGATCCTTCTGAAGATTCAGTGGGATCAACCAAAAATCTTGCTGGTGACTCCCTTTTGGCCAAGACAGTACTGGTCCCCCCTTTTCCTGCATTTAACCAGGGGAAGTCACCACAAGTTACTCCACAGGATGGACCTACTCACACATGACAAGGGAACTCTAGTACATCCACACCTATCAACTCTAAACCTGACTCTGTGGATAATAGGCTTTTAATTCTGTTTAGACACCTTTTTAAGAGGATGTGCTTCAAGTTCTGCAGGAGACCAGAAAATCCACTACTAGGAAATCTTACGTTTCCAAATGTAAGAGGTTTTTCATCTGGTGTCTCAAAAAGGATCTACAACCACTATCAGTGGATATCCTGGTAGTTTTGCCCAATCTGTGTGAACTGATGCAGGGTGGACTGTCCTATTCTTCTGTGAAAGCTTACCTTTCAGCTATCTCAGCTTGTCTGCCTATGTCACCTCCTTTAGCCTCTAGGTTAGAAGTTAAACTGTTCCTTAAAGGGAATCTTCATATTAGACCACTAAGGAAGCCAGTTTCTCCTCTTTCGGATATCAATTTTTTGTTGAAGAAACTTACCCTGGCTCCATCTTAGCCAGCAACTAACCCTATCTGTAAATCTGAATGTTTGTGTCCTACCATTCAAGGGCTCTGGGTCAGACAGTTTTTAAGCATACCATCTCTTCCTGGATTTCTAAAGCTATCTCCTTCTGTTATTCAACCCATCGTAAGTGCCTTTCTTCTCCTTGTGAGAGCACATTCTACTAGAGCAGTGTCTTCCTCTGGGGTCTTCATTAAAGGCTTGGACACTTGCTCTATCCTGGAGGCAGCTATCTGGTCCTCTGTTCATATTTTCGCTAAACATTACAAACAAGATGTCATCTCCAGGTCCAAGGTGGGGTTTGCCAGAGCTATCCTATGGTTTTGTAGAAAAAATTTCTGCTCTTCCACCCTATCTTCCCTAAGCATGAGCTTTGGCATTCCCCCTAATATGACAAATACTGCAGCATATGAATAGAAGGACATAGAATAGTTGTGTGCAAATTGGGTGGCCATGGTGGTGCAGCGGTTAGCATTGTCACCTCACAGCAAGAGGTTCTCCAGTTCAATCCTCGGCTGGGGTGCCTTCTGTGCGGAGTCTGCATGTCCTCCCTGTGGTTGTGTGGATTTCCTCTGGGTGCCCTGGTTTCCTCCCACATCCCAAAGACATGCAGTAGGTGGATTGGACACTCTAAATTGGCCCTAGGTTTGAGTGTGTGCATGTGTGTGCCTTCTGTGGAAGGTTGGGTGCCGGGCTGGCAACTCAACACTGTAAAACTCCACTGCCAATCATGAGCGGACAGGTGATCCACTGTAGAGACCCCTAACTGGGAAAAGTGGAAAGAAGAAGAAGAATACTTTTGTAAAATCCTACCATAATCATAGATGTCCTTCTCTTCTATATGCTGCAGTATTACTTACTCACCCTGACTTCCTTCTGATGCTTGCCTGGTACCCAGCTGACTAGTTTTCTTACCTAGGCTAAGGCTGGTGCTTGGCAGCATTCAGTTCTGAGGTTGGTACGTGCTGATGTCCACCTTACACTCGACGTCTCTTTATGTCCAACATACGCAAGATGATGTATGGCATTGTATATAACTTACAGTAGCATTTAGACTTTTGTATACTGGCCAGACTTACGAGTCAGCCAGAGGCAAACTCCCTAATGTAATGCATACTGCAGCATATAGAGGAGAAGGACATCTATGGTTCTGCTAAAATTTGACACAACTATTCTTTTGATAGGGTAACACAGTATGAATATATATTAGAATTTTTTATTAATTTTCATAGTGTGAGCAAAATAAATTCCTACTCTATTACTCATACCTATAGCATAATTTGATAAGATGAACATTACAGTGGCAACATACTTCTGTATGAAGCAAAAAGGTACATTGAAATTAATGGGCAGTATTTGAAATATTGTAGCACAATCTGAGTCATGTATTATTTCAATTATCAAAATATTTGATTGAGATGAGTTTATTTAAACATTTGTTGGTATGACTGTTCATCGTTTATTAATAGTCTATATTGTTTGTGTTAGTAACTTGAGTACTCTAATTTTCTTCCATCTCTAATCCCAAATAAGTTGATTTTACTTTAAATTGACATGTATCATTTTTTTTGATTGAAGAAGGAATTTTAAAGGTTTTGATAGGTAGTTTGTATTCTCTTCCACAACTGTCTTATATCTATATATACATACATATATATATATATATATATATATATATATATATATTGTTAAAAAATTGGTATGCATACTAGTTTAGAATTTAAAATAAAAATGGTTGCTTGTTTTCAGTCTTCATTTTACTTGATAAGAAGACACTAACTGAAGTCTTTAAGAGAGATTAAGTTAATTAAAACATTTGTTTTTAAGTATTATAATATTTACCTAGATATAAACTACTTTGCAAATAAAATGTACAATGGACTTGAATTTTCTGTCTTTAAACAATAACAGCATAAATAATCAAACTAAAACATCACATTTATAAATATTTGTCAATTATAAAATCACAAATAGTGTTCAATCAGGAAATCTCTATTATAACATGAGCTAAAGACAAATTTATTTTTTAACTATAAAATCTTATCTCAATCTTCATTTATATGCAACAGTAAGAAAACTTTGATTCTTTGGTAGAACCAGGAGCTATTATTTAACAAAGAAGAGCAGGATGATTTACGTATCATGATAATACTTGAATAAAATGAAAGAATATTGTCCTTTGCAAACTTATACTGACTTCCTGATATGCAGAGTTAAAAAGCAAAATTTCACATAAACTGTATTCCAGATAATATGATGTGAAATCTATTCATATGAAGAAAATGTAATTATATTATGAGAAAATCTGAAATCAGTGCTTCAAAGAATCAAAAAGTTCAGCTTTAGCAAAAGTATTTAAAAATGCTTAGAGAATTTAAATGTGATTGATACCTTTTCTTCCATACATACCGAGTCATTAAAATGTATTCATTACTCACATTTTTTTGTCACACAGTCTAAGACTGACAAAACTTTTGCATCACAAAAACTAAACTTCAAAAGTTTTATCTTCTAAAGTAATTTGTATTCTTAGTTCAGACCACAACACTCTTTTTTATGAAACTGTGAATTAATTATAGAGATTGTGAATTAATTGTTTATATATATATATATATATATATATATATATATATATATATATAGAGAGAGAGAGAGAGAGAGAGAGAGAGATGTGTGTGTGTGTGTGTGTGTGTATATATATATATATATATATATATATATATATATATATATATATATATATATATATATATATATATATATATATATATATATATATATATGTGTGTGTGTGTGTGTATATTTATATATATATATATATATATATATATATATATATATATATATATATATATATATATATACATGGGTCTCTTCATAACGTCGACCCACAGTTCATTGACTGTCAAAATGGTAAGATGAAAATACAGTGATTTTTACAAGCACCAACTCCCAGAATATCATATATCCTCTCCAGGAAAGTAACCACTTGGCCACCATGATGAACTGTTCCCTTTCTCCACTGTAGTGTGATCTCATAGTTTGTATATTTAAATAGGGGGTGTGGGGACAAAAGTCCCCCAATGGGAGGTGTGGGGGATGAAGCCCCCCACTTTGGTGGGTATAATTTGCTATTGTTTGTGATTTTATCATTGGTGGCCAAGTGGTTACTTTCCCGGACAGGACCTACGATATTCTGGGAATTCAAGCTTGTTAAATTATAATCCTTTCATCTCACCATTTTGACAGTCAATAAACTGTGGGTTGACATTATGAAGTAGACCCATATAGATAGAGCAATATACATATATCAAAAAAGCATGTATATCAAAAATTCCTCCTTATGCTACCAAGCTTAAAGACTTCAATCCCTGGCATACAAATGAAATCAGTCTTTTATTAGATATCAACTCAAAAGAGGAAACAGATTTATTAATGGTTTGGGATTCATTTAAAACATATTTATATGCTAGGATAATAATATAATACAGTAGGTAAAAAGACAATGGGACCAAAAAAACTAAAATCAAGGAATAAATTCAGACACCTAAGAAACAATTTCAAAAGGTTAATGAGTCCCTGTTATCTCAAATTAGTGATCTTAACAACCAATATCAAAAATAGTTTATACATAAGTCATCTATGGCATTAGAAAAACTAGAGTTATGTCTATGTTATGAGTCCTAGAGGCATGAGTATCATTATAACAAGGTCAAAGATACATTCAAAGAAATCTTACATAATATCTAAAGTGCCGAAGATAATAAACTAATACATACCTTGGGGGATTTTTTTTAATTTAGTTTACATTATAAAGGTTTAAATGTTTCAAATATCTGTTTTAACAGATAAGACCCTATAATAAAAACTCTAAATAACTTAAATATTCTCAAGATTTCTAATTCTAAGAACAATGATATCTATGATATCACTTTATTAGAAATTAATTAAATCACTTAAATCTAGCAAAGCTACAGGTATAGATTGGTTTAATTTCAGAATTAACAACCGAACCAAACACTTGAGGAAATCAGGCTCTGCTCTCGATATACACAAAGTTTTTTAAATCCACAAAAAGTACAAAAGCCCACAGTTTGGTTTGGTTGTTAGTTTGTTTTTAACACTTGTGTTCCAGTTTACTTGGTTTTTAATTTCAGAATTATATAAATTATTTCCACAAATATTTATATGTCTGTTTCTTAATACCTTAAATTCAGCTTTAACAAATTCTACAGTTCTTCCATCCTGGAAATATTCCCTAGGAACCCCTCTAGCTAAAAGTAATAATGGTTTATCCTTTTGTTCAGCTTATAGACTAATTTCTTTATTAAATGAGGGTTATAAAATGTATATGTCTATTATAGTGGAGAAATTAAAAATATTTATACATATGTTGATCAATAAAGATCATACAGGTTTCATTCCCAAAACATAGACAGAGAATATCATTAAAACAATTATTATAATTGTAGATTAAGCAAATAACCTTTAATCTTTTAGTTTCAATACTCCTCTCCTTAACCATTCCTGCATCAAATTCTGGTCAACATGAGGTTGCTCCAGGAGATTTCTGAACTTGCTTCTACGTTTATGTTTTTTCCACATTTTTTCCTTCTCATCTTATCTTTCTCCTTATATTCTTCATTTTAATTTTTAGCAAATTTAGTTGCTGTCTAATTTTTGTTTATTTCTGTTTTGATTTTCATTGCCATTTGACACTGAAGTGGTTGCTAAAATAAGAAAAGATGTCATCTTAAACTTCTTTCTCTTGTGTTTTAAAACTTTCTATTAGCTGGATCTGATGAGGTCAGCAGATGTTTTCTGCAGTCCCACAATTGCAGATCTATACATGTAATCAGTTTTTAGGAGACTCATACCTCATTCAGAGTGAATAATAAATAATCTTGGAATACACTGATTTTTTATACATTATTTAATAAGCATGAATCTTTTTTGTTGTTGCTATTTTATTTTCATGTTTAATCGGTCCAATAATTTTTATGTCCATTCAGTCACCTCAAAACTGTAAGTAAGAACAGAAAAAGAAATTTGATTTATAGCTTAGAGTTTATTTCTAGTTGTTAAGACAGCTTTCAATATCACCTTCAGTCTTCTGAAGTATTCCATTCTGAGCTTTATTTGCATTTGCTAATGTTTTATTTTTAAATATTTATTAATTCCCTCTTGCTCAAGTCTCTTTATATCACATTTCTGCCCCAGGCTGATGTTTTCTTGGTTTTGCAAACTTCATGCTTTAAACATTGCTTTTGCACATTTATCAAGACAAATGTAATTTTTATATAATCAGTGACAGTATTAACTATTTTGTATTTGTGCTTTAAACTCCTCATATGAAGAACTGTGCAGTTTTAAGTCATCCACAAAAAGTAGATGAACGATCTTTAAAAAAAGTTTTTTTCTGGGAGCCAAATTGTAGCCATAGCCTCTGTTAAGTAAACAGCATGGTGGGTTCAGGGCAAGACAAAACAGCAGGGGTGATGACAAATCACCATGAAATATCCCCATTTGAATTTTTATCCCTTGGATAATAAGTTGCCCATTGTCATGGCTCAATGAAAAGTGGTTTGCTAGTGTTTCACGGTCACTATAATGTAATTGAGCAATGTAGGATTTATCTTATACATATTTTTTTCTATCTGTGCCATACTTAAATTCTTCCCCCTTTTACAATTCTCTATTATGGCTTTATTTAGCAAAAAAATGATCATCTGTTCCCTATGATTTTCTTCTCTTCTCATTTTGTTCTACTACCATAATCAATTAAGTTTTCTTTTTTGTTAATGACTATAAGCTATGTCTGCATCAGTTCTACTATATAGTTTGTATATTATCTGAAGGCAAGTTATTGATCTATACTTCTGAGGATGCCTTGCAGGATCACTCTTAAGGATATGTATCATTGGTTTTCTGTTGTTAACTAGATTTGTGTCTCTTTGGAATGTACATGTAAGTGGTGCTTACTCAAAAATAAATCTTTGTGTAAAGATGTTAATGCTTTTAGACAGAAATTAGGTACTGCATCTGGGCCTGGGGTTTTCCATTTAGAAGTGTTTCTTAATTTTCTCTCAATTTTTCTGGCTGTTACTTCAACTCTTTTTATATCCTCTACATTAGAACTCCTTAACGTCACTTTTAATTCTTGTATTCATTCAATAATACCTCTCTTATATACCCTATATACTGGTATATTGTCCATTCAAGAACTGCTTGTGTATCTCACACTTTCCTGATTACCTTTTTACTCCACTTTCTAGATTCATAATATACTTCCATGTCTCATTTGTCTACCTATGGATATATATAGTGAAAGTAAATTAGTTTCTTTCTACAACAGCTGTCATTGTTTGTTCCTTCTTAACAATATTAAGTGAATAGACTTTATATTTGTGTGACTGCTTGTTTATTTATTTGCATTTGTTTACCAGGAAGGTCCGACTGGGTCACACAAGACCCCTTTTCATTGGCGACCCAGGCGAAAAGATCCAAAAACTTATTTAGTGAGAGAAAAAAATCTTACAAAGAGATTACAGCATACACTTTGTGAGCACAAGCAATATTTGAAGTATAGTGATTACAGGTTCAAAATAGACTAGGCATAGAAGTGAATGTGACAAGTAGCTGTTGCCAAACAAGAAAAAAAAAAACAAACAAAAAAAAAGAGGGATTGTAGTAGAGGAAGTAGTTAGGGCAGCCAGTTGTAGTAGAGTGTGAACAAGAGTACAAGCAGTGAAAGAGATCAAGAGCTAAATGTTGACAGAGATCAACACTAAAATGTGTAAAAATACAGGGTTGAGTGTAAATGTGGGTAGCGGGATTGCATTATTTCTCTGCATTACTGTGGCTACAGCAGTTCTGACAGAGCAGTTTTAGAGTTACTGCTTTGGGAAACAACTATGGAATTTGAGAGAAGAAAACAGTAGGTGAACCAACTGGCTAACCAGAAGAGGAAGAGCAAGGTCAGACTTAAGAGTTAAAGAGATGAGTGCAGAGAATTTTTACAAAACTGTTTTGAGTCTTAGGTCATCTAAGGGCAGATGTCAACTGGCTTCCAGATTCTTGCTACATAGCATGAACACAAGTCCTCACTATTGTGCATTTGAGGCCTTATCCTGGTAGGAAAGATACTTGTCTTTACAGTAGAATTTTCTTATAGAACAGTGCTGCTTCACCAGATAGATATGGAGGGACATTTGGATTATTATTGCAGAATGGAGTGGGCTACCTTCATTTGGGTGTATTGACAATAGCTGGGAAATTTCATCCACTGATTTTTTATATGGAGCAATGAAGTGGTGAGTTCTGCTAGGGAGATTGATTTTGCTATTGTGTTGTTGCATTGCTCTACTCTTTGTTGTTGAGTAATATGAAGAATAGTGTATAGAGTAGACTGGGTTAGAGGTTAGCACTAGCTGTAGCCTTTCTGTTCCAAGAGACAAGTTTTCATTCTGTGTAAGGCACACAGTTTTTATACAGTTTTTGATGAGTTTTTTTATAATAATGGATATCTGGAGGTGAAATTTTAATTTATTATCAAGGGTAACTCCAAGTAGTTTGGTATTTGGGGCAACATCCAGGATATTAGTGCTGGAAGATATAACAGAAAAATCAGTATGTGTGGCAGGACGGAATCTATGTAGGAAGAGCATGATTTTTTTTTTGATTTGTAGCACTGAGTATTAAGACATGCTGTTGTAGCCAGACTTTGGTTGAGGGCTCTTGGGTTTTAGCTTGCAGTTCATTAATGGATGGAAGACAGCAAAAACAGTGGAGTGGCCAGAAGTGATATGTAGTTCATTGACAAATATGTTAAACAGCAATGAGATGTGAAGAACAACTATGTTAACAGGAAGGAAGAAGGAAGAGCATGCCATTTGCCCTGTGACACACTGTATTCTATTATTTGGGTATCTATTGAACTATTTGATAGTAAAGAAGTTGATAATGGTGAGCATATGGAGCAGTTCAGGATGAGAGACTGTGCCGTACACCTTTTAGAGATCAAGAAAGGTGTCAGAACCAAACAATTATTACAGTGTAGACTGATTGTATATAGGGAATAATAATAATGAGCATTTGTAGTGTAGTTAGGGTGAAAACCATGATGGGAGTTAGAGAGCAGGTTTTGGTTGAAAAGGTACTATAGTAATTGTGAGTGAACACGTCTCTCCAATATGTTTAATAGTGGAGGTAATCAGCAGTTGGCCTGAAGTTACTACAACTGTTAGAACTGCCACTTTTGTGAAGAGTTAATATGTAATTCTGCTTCTAGATTTTGTGAACTTGGGATTCAGTTATGGACCTTTTGAAGATTATAGAGTGGTACTCCTAGGGCATCTGAAGCTAGTTTAATGAATTTAGTGGAAGATTATCAGGTGCTAAAGTGGTTGGTTTAAGCATAATGAGGAATTTTTTGATGATCATGGTTAAAAATGGTTGTAGTGAGAGAACAGTGGAATCAGTGGGTTTGGAATGAGTAATGACATTACTGTGGTTGTTTTTAAAGTACGAACAGACTGCTGGAGATCTGAAGAAGTCCTGCTAGTGAGCAGGATGAAAAGCGTTTTATTTTTATTGTTGGTTTGCAGTTTGTGTGTACTTTTTAGTACCTTCTGAGTGTTTGCTTCTGGATTAAGCATCATTGGTTTGCTTACTACTCTCATTGCCTTCTTCACTAGTTTGTTGTTTTTAAAGTAGATAAGCATCTGTGGTGATGAAGGGGAAGATGAGAGTGCAGGCTAAATTTATAGTCAGGGTCTTTGGGCATGGGGTTAAGTTTGGGTGGTATGCCAGGGTTTAGGAGATGGTTAACTGATGGCCAGAAGTTCTTTGGGTTTGTTTTATGGTCCTGTTGTAAGGTAATTTTTTTTTTATACCAAGGCTCCGACTTGGTTTCATAGAGTTCTATAGTATTTAAAGGCCTGATGTGTCTGTTTCTGGTGCCACTGCTTCAAGGCTCTACCACTTTTCCTCATTAGATTTTTTGTGCTCTGAGTTAACTATCATTTTGATGCATTGTCTTCTTAGCTGACTTGGCATTTAGAATATTTTAAGAAAATTGTGTACATGTTTCTGTTGCTTCATCTAGGTTGAGATATTTTAAGTGCCAGATTATTTGTTGAAGTGCATCTCTGAAACTTTTGATAATGAAATGTGTTAAGCTGTGAATTGCATTGCAGTGGAGAACAGATGAGCTGTTCCTGTAATTTCTAATATCATGAGTTGCATGGTGGTCACTAACATTATCAGTTAATGTGCCAGACTGGACTAACTTTTTGGAATGGGTTGTAAGAATCCAGTTCAGGGTTGAGGAAGAATCTGAGGTTTTGTTAAAGATGGTTTGGATTCTATAAATTGTGTACCTTGTACAGCTTCAGTGAATTGGGTGGTCCATGAAGTTCTGATGGTTGTCCAGTTAATGTTGACATCACCAAGTGTGTTAGTTTCTAGTCTTATGTTTGCTGATACCAAGGAGAGGATAGGCTATAATATGGTTGGTTTGTTTTTGGTAGATAGGTAGATAGATAGATAGATAGATAGATAGATAGATAGATAGATAGATAGATAGATAGATAGATAGATATCATATGGCTTAAATGGAGGGTAGTGATCAATATTTCAATATTATTAAATCTGAGAATATCACAGGTCTATAACTGAATGTGTAAGGAATCTAGGTACATTATAGCAACTCCTTCCCAGTTTTGACAGGGCAGTCTAGTCAAAGTATACTATAGCCCAGTGGAGTGATGTTATTGTCTTTATTGCTTTGTTTTGGCTAGGTTTCAGTGAGGACAAGAATGTATGGAACATGTTGTGCCATCCAGGAATGTAGCTTAGCTATTTTGTTCAAGACACTCTGTATATTTAAGTGAAAGAGATTTAAGGCAGAGTTGTTAGGGGGATGAGGTATCATAATATTTTTACAAGAGCTTGAGTTGTGGTTGCAGGGTGGAGGAAAGGTAGAAGTGCTGGTGCTTGGATGAATGTTCTCTGATCTTTGATGTTTAGAGAGTAACAAGGCTATGCAAAGGAGAGAATACTTGGATTTGCTATATATAGGTATCAGGCATGGATACTGTTGGGTAAGAGATAACTGTTGTTAAAGAAGTGTGTTGGCAAGATGGTAAATAGCTGATAAGATATACATAGTCACCATTCTGAGTGCTTCAATGGATGTGGGGTATGTTGATAGCTTATTTTATCTCCATTTCTTCCATTTACTGGCTGATAATTAAAAACAGGCATACCTATAGTCATACAGTAACCCAATAATACAACACAACATCTTGTATCTCTATCTCCACAGGCCTGCTATGCCTTTTAAGCCTTTATAGAGATATAGCTTGATTTATATTTTATATTGATCTTGCATTCAATAACTACTTTGATATATATTTTATATTGTACTTGTATGCACTAACAGGTATGTACATTTATAATACACAGAGTTATTATCATTTTGAACATTTTTCTCTGTATAGTATTATTACTGTCTTGGTGCATTGTCTAGAATTTATAGCACATTCTATTGAAAATTGATAAACTATTTTTGAGATGACTTTTTTGTAGCACAAACTTTTCTGCTGCATATTTAGAATGAGTATCCATTGTCTGAAATTAATTTTTACTTTGCTTATGATTTTGAAGTAAGTATAAACAAGTATGATTTTAATTCTTTCTGAAAATGAAAAAAAAAGTGTGGAATTGTAATGCTCCATTTACAAACTATTCATTCTTGTAGGCAAAGACACTAAAACAGATTTTTGTTTGCATATCCATGCTGTTCATACACGATGTGCTGAAGTATTACAAGCTTATCAAATGGATGTAGCAAATATATTCCCAATGTTTCACTGAGGCTGAGCAAAATAGAAGGATGACACCAAAGATAACTAAGATGTTAATGAAAATGGTATGAAAAACCACAAAACTGCTGGCAGATCTTGGGATAAAAGCTCCGTGACACTAAGTCAAAAGTACAATTAGTAAAATAAAATAAACAGTTCATGGAGCTAACAGGGCAAATAGATCTTTTATCACAGCTACAACTGCATATAACAATCCATAGAAATGAAGTCCAATTCTGTTTCTGTATAAAAAACTCAGGTTTATTCATCGATGGTAAGCGCTTTCACTTAGGAGCTTCTTCAGACCAAGTACTCCATAGGAACAAAGAACACAAATATATATAGGTGCAACCATATCAATCATTCAATTAACTAATATTAAAGCTGCAGGTCCAGCACAAACCTATAGCTTAAATGCCTATATGCACTTAAAATGTATTTCAAGACAAAAACATAATAATATAATAATTAAATATTTAACATCAACATAGCATAGCGCAAAATGTATAAATACATAACTTACATGTTAAAACAATATACAAACCACAATGTTTATTTATTTATGTAACCTCCTCCTTTTCAAAGCAGGTCTAATTGATGCTCTCTCATTTAAGCCCTTACCCCTATCTGCTTTCAAAATGATGATCCAACATGTTTCTCTATACTCAGTATATGTTCTAATGTCTCCCTCCCTTACACTCAACCCTATTGCTTCTATAACCCTAAATCTAAAAGTGTGTTGCACTCCCTCTTCCATGACATGTTTAGACAGGGCATTATTAGGAGACTTCTTTTTTATATTATACAAATGTTCTCTCATTCTATCATGTAGTACTCTATTGGTTTTTCTTACATAAAAAAACCAACATGATTCACACTCCGCTAAATAAACCACGTGGGGAGTCATGCAATTATGTACACCTCTAAACCAAAACTCTTTACCTGAATCTGGATGATGGAACACCTCCATAGTATTTATATAACGGCAGAAATTGCAGGAGCCACAGGGTTCAGTATGACCAAAATCTATCTTCTCCAAGTCCCTAAATGTATATAGTACATTTTGCCACACACAGTCCAGGGTTTGAATCCAGTGATATGTAGCAAAAAATATTACAGCAGCTATCACATAATGCTCTCAGTTTCTTTCTCTGCAGGAAATACAGGTAAGTGGGTGAAGTAGCCCATATTATGAGTAGATAATTGTGTGTTTAGATGTCACAGACTGTTAAAATCATTAGCAAGAATGTGTTCATTAGCAATATTCAGTGAAAATAAAATGTGTAATCCCAGTATGGCTGTATGCCTGGAGTGTCTGTTAAAAGTTGCTGCAGTCAATTAATACACTATATGCAGATGTCCCCTGCAGTCACAGCTATTGGTTTCTATTCCTATGCCTGCCAACCAAGGCATGGCAGATGTTTAATGTCTGTACTATGCACATACTCTCTTATGTCTCTCAAGTGTCACAATTTCATGTTATGTAATTAATAGTGTGTAATGCATCTGTCAGAGGATTACCATGGAAATGATTGGCTAGATTGCAAAGTATCACCAAATCAGCCCACAGAACACCTTGGTAGTTACATAGATCCACCTGATGTGCAAGTGTTCTTTGTAGTTGTGTACTCTCAGTTGTTACTGCTTGGCCCATAGTGTCCCATGCAAATAGCTTGAGAGGTATGTACATGCTACAACAGCTATAGGAGACTTTTAGTCACTGTACACATAAAGAAAATGCAGATCTGTAGAGTAGATAGTAGTATTGTTGTCAAGGAAATAACCTGCAATGTTACTAATGGACTGTTTTTCTCTCTGTCCCCACCCCTTATCTCCATTTATTTCTTATTGTTATTCATTGGTTACAGTTTATTATTAACACATGTTGTTACATTAATTGTATTTTGGGATGCGTTTTATTATTAACATGCTTTGTTAAATTACCTATTTTGCTGGTGTTATGCTGTAACTGTTACTAGCATGCTGTTAACATACTGACTGTTCTGCTATTTATTGTTGCATTTCACATAATATGCATTAATATGTAATTGGGTTATTTCCAATGTTCTATCATGCTGTTATTGCTAACAATGCTTTGTTCAGAACTAACCTATACTTTTTTGCTATACCTCCATTACTAAAGCTCGTCAGGGTAGGCTGGATCTGGCTGATCTGCCTACCTTGCCTGAACTGGCCATGGCGCCAGGTGCTGACAAGTCTGAGATCCAGTCTAGTGGTGCACCCTCCCCTGTCCTTGCACCACCTGCGGCATTGGGTGTGACCACCTTAGGGGACAGGCCCCGGCCTCCTCTTGGGAGCAGTGGTGGAGGGGCCTTTGTCACCCAGGATTAACTGCCAGTCATGGTCACATCTATGAATGCCACTTGTGTCATATTGAGAGCATGCTGGCCGAACTGGTGGGGCAGCCTTGCCCTGGTGCCCAGACTCCAGAACAGCCACCCTCAGGCCAGTGAAGGAGCAGTACCAACAGTTCCATGGGTGAGGACGTGAGTCACACTGCTGCCATCTGGAGGCATGTGCAACTTGAATTCCACAACACCCTCCCCATCCAAGGTGTTCATCCACCTCATGTGTCACACACTGCCCTGGCTACTATCTTGTCTGTCTTGTCTGTCTGTGAATGCATCCTCTCCTACCCAACTTACTTCCCCCCACATATCTTTCCACTCTCACCTTAATAAAAAATAATGGGCACCCGTCCCCCCAAAAAAAATATTGTCCCATACATAGCTGTCCATTTCACACGTGTCCACTGGACACAAGTAATTTGGTCCAATTGGCTTGACAACACAGTTATGTTGTCCTCACCCCTCTCTCTGGGGTTTGAGAGTTAAAATTCATCTACAAAATCTGTCAAAGCACACAGCTGTTGCTGTACAAGAAATGGATAGCTATGTTTCTTTCCTACACCTTTTCTGCACATCCCTACCTACCTTTCACTATGTTTTTCCCCCTGCTTGCACCACTCCACCACTTTCCTATCTCCCCTTTTTTCTTTTTTTTCTTTTTTTTTTTAGTGCAGCTTTGCTTAACACTGCTAAATAGAGTTTGAATGAATAAATGTATTTCTAACATTGTCAGACACGTACAAAATAGACACCTCTGCCATATTTCAAACCTGAGCCCATCACACCCACAGTACTCTGCATTAACCTGCCACACCATACAGATTTTAATTAAAACAGGTGTTTTCATCAAAACAGAGTGATTGCCACTTACAGTCATTAGGCGTGTCTCAGTGGAGCTGCGAGCCACACTGCACCCCGCAAACTGGAATAAAAAATTATTGGAAAAATGGGAGTGTACCTTGGACTCTGGTACAATAATACACTACTAGACAGCCAAAGACATAAAATGGATGTGAGGTTTGTGATAGCAGGTAAATGTCCATTTGCTTCAGCGACATGTAGAAAGTAACCTGCTAAGGCATCAATGGCAAAGAACATGTTCAACTTGGACCCTGGTGCAGAAATACAGCTATAGAAAGCCATGCACACATACTGATGGATGCAGATAATGTGTCACAACCTGCATGTCTGCACATATACCTTACAAATACACCTGCTGTTACAATGACTCGGTAGTTCAGTCTGTTAAATTCCTTGCATATAGTACATTTTGCCACAGACAGTCCTGGGTTCAAACCAGTCTTGTGTTGCAGTTCAATTACATTATTATGAAGACAGCAATTAATGACTGAGTTATGCAATCTTTATACACACACGTTACTGCTAATTAATGAACTACTATCCAGTTTTGCAGGTCAAAGGCCTTCAGGTAGGGACACACTGCACATATCCATATAGCATAACTATATGTCTCTTGCTACTCTGTTATTGGCACTGTTACATAACAGATGTATCTTAATCACATACCTCAATTGGACTGTAAAGGGTACCCTTACTCTGGCTCTGCCATAATGACAGGGCTGACATAGCTGCCACAGTTACATATACAGCTTGTTGCCCTCCAAAGTGTTCACACTCCCCGTATGAGTTCTTGGCTGCAGCAGCACCTGCAGCCTGTAGCACACACACCTGTATGTAAAGGTAGCTACTACTGACCTACCATACCTCCCAAACCCCTAGCATAAGGAATCCAGACACAGCCATACTTGATGAGGGGACAAAGGTTCAGAAATTGAGACATAATTTACAGTTTGATCCTACATAGATAGTAAGCTGTTAGGATAACAGCTATTGTATTAGCATGCATATTCTGAGGGGTATGACATCTGACACTCAAATGTGTGTCTTCTATTACTGACTTCAACCCACAATGTTGTCCAGTGAATTGCCAGATGAGCACAATGTCATGGGACACTGACCACACATATGAGGTGAAGCTGGGAACATACTGCATAAATCTCTACAGTTTATAGTTACTGTACCTACCCCCTGCAATGCTGCAGTTTCCACAGCTCAGTAATGTCCATCTTAGCAGCTAAGAAAGGGGTGTACATGAGGGCCTTATATATGGCACTGTAGTGGCATGTCATTGGCTAATGATAGTGCAATTCAGCTGTTTTGGCTGCAATTACCATATCAGAGTCACAGATTAGTGCAGAGGCAAATAAATGCTAATCAGCAGTGCCTTAAAAGGGCAAGAAGCTGGTTATGGGGAACAAGTCTGTATGAGACTTACCTCACACAGAGAGCATATTTTCAAAATATTACTGGAAGCAATCTTCAGCAGAGAAGTACTGCACACCATCAGGTATGTAATTGATTTATCCATATAACAGGATGCAGACAGAAGAAAGGAAGTATGGGGAATAGGGATTACAGCAGTAAGCCTGTCTTGGATCTATGATAATGATGTCATTGATACTCAGCTGTCCTACACCTACAGGCATGCCTCTCAAATGTCCCTGATTTCCACTCACATCTTAGCTCTGCCCTCTTACTCTCTCCTACAATGGTTGGCTGTTGTAGGGAAGCTAGTGAATTACATGTACTACATAGTGACAATAACTAAGGGAGTATACTTCTGTAACATCAGACGATGTACAATAATTCACCTCCTCTCATTTTGTCAATGTCTCACATAAATAGTTTTAACATTTTAAAAGTGTCCCTGATGTACTCTGGCTAAGTCCATGGTTCTGTTGACATTGTTCTCTGTCTGGTTGAGAGCTATGCCTAACACTGCTGTCAACCTGTTATAACAAGACATACGGGCAAAGCCATAATTAATGGAGGGACAAAGGTCCAAAATTAGGGACACTTTTACTATTGCTCAGACAAAGTAAGAAAATGAATAGAATAACAGATATTGCAGTAGCATAACTGTGTTCTGAAGGGTATGACATCTTATATTCAGATGTCTGTCTTTATTTTCTAACATCAACCATCAATGATTGGCTAACCTTTTGTCATAAATACACAATGTTGTGTGAAAATGACCAAAAGTATGATGAAAACATCTTGACATTCTGCAAACATCTGTATAGTTGAGAGGTATAATGCCTACAGAGAATATATTCTACAGTAGGTTTGCATTTTCTGTCAATGTGGCACACTGGTGTTGCTGGATGGTCCTCATATAGTGGTTTTAGCAGCACAATGCTATTTGTCTGGCAGTGGCCGTATGACATAGTAGTGGGAGGTTGCCCATAGGGGACACACCACAGTACACTGCAGTGCTGGGTATAGGAGGATACAGCAGAAGCTCTCACAGTACACAGGGACATACCCCCATAGTGCTGCTATCTTTCTAGGATCCACACACTTAGTATGTTGCCAGACTATGGGGTATGATGTGTATGGGAGCAGTGGGTAGTGCAGGCCATTATGGGTGTGCTGAATCTGTACATATGGACGTCCACATATCTGGTTTTGTAATGTGTTCTCTTTTCATTGTCTTTCAGGAACCATGTATCGCAGATGATATACCCCCTTCTCTGATGCAGAGAATAAGGTAATAGTGTATCCACTAAGGCAGCATCATCACATGTTGTTGTCCAGGGGGAGGCATAGTCATGAACAATGGACAGCATTGTGGGCAGACCTTGTGCAGTATGTCAACCAGATTAGCCAGCAGGACAGGACCTATGAGCAGGTGCAACACAGAGCCACAGATATGGTGAATGATGCACGATAAAGGGCAACTGATGTTGCCAGGGATCATGCCACCACCGGTGGAGGGTCTTCAGCAGTACAACCACTGTCAGCCACAGAGGAATTCCTGGGGAACCTAGGAACAAATGATAGCTTCCAGGCATCCATCACACCATACAGCATGGAGATTGGTGCCGTAGTGCCCCCAGCAAAGAAGCATCCAGGTAAGATTACTGTGTCCACCATTTTAATACTTTATCAGTCACTGTGGCAGGTTGTACATACCTGTACATGGGTGTCAGGTCTATCAGCATTGGGGGGTTGGGGTTTAAGCTTCGTTGTGCACATATACTCCGAATCTCAGCAATACAGCCAGTAAAAGTGGCTACTGTACAAGTAGATATATGCACATATTATCCTGTAGTGCTGCAGCGTATGGTGGTGCTGACAATACCTCTCCCTCACCCTTTCATAGGTCTGTCAGGAGTTGCCCAAGACCTTCATCTTGTACCTGGTATGCATGATACTGTTGTTTTGTGGATCATATATACCCTATGAAAGTTAGGGGCTGCCATATTGCACTATGTACAAATGTTGTCTTTAGCCAGATTAGAATATTTGTATATTCCATTCTGGAAAAGCTGACTACAGTTCTTAGACTGGGTAATCACAAGTGTGTATTTGAATGAACGTTAATACATTTGCCCTTATAGTTATGAGCAACTACGCAGCCTGATATACATGAGGCAAGTAATCCAAGATGCCTGTTCAAAAACAAAAGGTAGATGTTACATACCTGAGGCAGTGACACTAGTACTGGCATATCATTCTCAAGATAGGTGAACTGAGTTTAATGTGCAGCTCTATCATGTGCAGTGTCATATTGCATACCTTACAGGTAAATTGTACTGGCAACTTTAACTGGATGTAGTTGATGTGCATGTTATAAAGACTTTAACTTGTATGTGTTGTGAGGTTGTTTGTTGTGCATGTGAGTGGAGAAGAGAAGATGGGAGACTGGTAATGCAGTTGTGGATCATCATTTGTATGAGTTGGTGTGGATTACCATACATAAAAGTGCAGGTAGAAATGTATGACTTTTGTCTTGGATTTCAAAGGTGACCGAGGAGGTTGGAGTCTGCCCCCCTCACAAGCTGATGTCAGTGTCTCATTGGACTCTGATAATGATGGTGGCCATAGTGAGGCACGGTGGGGATGTCAGTGGCTGAATCTATCCCAGAGGTTGACATCCCTCTTCTGCCCTCATTGTCTCCACACACAGTCAGCAGCAATCCTACACATACCCAGTCCCCAGAGGCCACAGATATTGGACTGTCTGAGGGTGGACACGTTGAACAGAGAAATGCGGCAACTATGGCTCCAGTCAGTGTAGACACTGGCCATAACCAGAAACCTAGCAACATCTCACACAGATGGATTGACAGGGATGCTTGTAAGAGGTCTGCTGTCCATCCACCACCTTTTGCTGGTGTTACATTTCAAGTCACTTGACATATGTTTTGGGCCATCATGGAGGCACAGGCACATTCTGAACGGAACACCAGATGTATGCTTAGGGTTATGCATGCAGCACAGTCTGACATCAGTGACTGCCTCCACCACAATGGGGACACCCTGGATCAGTTCACTGATGCAGTGGACAGACAGTGTGTGTCTTGGGGCACACTTTGTCTGTGCTGGAATGTCTGTCCAGAGTTGTGCATCAGACCCATGGACATAGGTGAGCAACACCAACTGTTGAGAGTCCACGTGGCTGTGTGCAGTTACACTCCCATACTGGCAGACCTCCAGCACTATAGAGGGAAGTGTGCTGTCCACACCATGACATGGCAGGCCATGAGAACATGGTCCTGGGTGGTCCCGCAGGGGACACAGACCCAGCAGACAGCAGTCACCATCAGGTACTAGCACCGCATCTAACCTTGGGCATGGTGTTGCCAGTGCAACTCCTGGCAGAGCCAGTTGCTGTGTTCATGGCTAAAAACAGTGAACTACCCACTCTACCATGTATTATCCACAGCTTCTGGACATACACACATTTAGAGTTAGCACTGGGCTTGACTGTGTACATGCACACACTCAAGCACCACAGTCACATGTAGGTCACAGACACACACAGCACCTCTCCATGGCCCATCTAACCTCCACCCCTTCCTGACTCACACACATGCTGTCAGCTGTTTGGTACAGCCTAGGTCTCCAGCACCCCTGCACCACACCTTGTGCATGTGATGATACCGGTGCCAGAACCCTGTCATCCTTGCTATCGATGCAGGGAAATAAAGTTATGTGTCTGATGCACAAGGTGGCTACATTACTTGACATGTATGTGAGTAATGCAGTATTGTGTTGCCATGCCATTTGTTGTGGTGCAGAACAGATTCTGTATGCTGGCATGTGTCATCACTACGCACCAAACTTTGTGTACCTTATGTTGTATGATGTTGTACTGGTGGTAGTGTTACAGGATGACGTGTCTCATGGACCTGTGTATGTTTTTATTGTAGGAGTTTGAGGGAATAAACTGTGGACACATGATGGTAATACAGTGGCAGAGGATGGCATGGAAGCATAGCAGAAATATGATGTCAGCAAGGTATGGCAGTATGCATGCATGGCTTCCTAGGTGCATATGTTTGTAACAGTCTAATAGGGACAATGGGATCAGTCCATGTAATCATGCATTCATACTTTGTGACAAGGTCTACTACCCTTGACAAGTGTCACCTGGACTCTCTGATTATATATCTTCAAGGTGTGATGATGGAGTTGACACATCTACAAATATCCTGTGTCTGGATGTTATGTTCCCAGGGTTTGAGTCTCAGACACTTGTGCATACACCAGCTGATGTACCAGTCTGTACATGGCATACACATTTGGCAGCATGCCCTGTTGCCTTACTATTGCCATAAACCTTACTGTGGCAGTAAGCAGGGACATGGGTGGCAGTACATCAGGGCATACAAATCCCAGACTGAGCCAAGCTATCTCACTGTACCACCCATTCAGGCAACATGTACAAAGCACCTACTTAGGTATCCACAGTACTGTCAATGTGGGGGTCACTACGTGGCCCACTGATGGCAGACATATGTGACATAGGGACATCAGACTGCAATAGCTGTTCTGTAAACAGCAGTGCTCAACAGAGCACAATCACCGGTCCTCTACTGCTTGGACTGCATGTCTCCACAGTACATGTGGGTACTGTCTGACTGTGGCTAACCATGTTGGCTGCTGCCTGCTATTAGTGAACACTCATACAGTCACTGTGTTATGTCAGTGTCTTGCATAATGGTATTACAAATGCATCCCTGGTGACATAGTAATGGCCATAAATGCCAGTTGAATATATATGTACTATCTCTTCCATCAGGCATACCTATATCCCAAGTTAGTAGCACGGCAGTCCCTAAATGTGATGTACATATGTAGGGGTGGCAGGTAGCCACATAGACCAGGCCACACAGGTGTACAGCTCATGTGCCACACATCAACATGTCAGTACAGTAGTATGGCAGGATTCATATGGCATAGCTGCGGTCACAGTCACTGGTAGGTGACATACCCATACCCTCCATATACTCCTCCCTCAGCATGCCACTATCTGACTACAATGGCCATGTGTTGATATACTTTCCAAACTGTTTTTGCACATGCAGATGACAGTATGACCATCACAGGGTCCTATCACATCATCAGTATGTGCTCACCACTGTTCATCTGCAATGCATGTCAGTGCCACCTGTGCCATTCAGCGTACTCATAGATGATCTGTGCCATGCATACAAGACAAGGTGTGACCCCACTTGATTGTATATGCTGCCTATCTCTAGGAAACATAGTAGATGGATTAGTCACCCTAAGGACATTAAGCCACTATGTGATGTTAGTAGTACATGCTTGTTGATGAGATTTGTGTAGCAGATATAATGCACCCTTAACACAGACCCTCTATACTGGTATGGTAAACTGAGTACCTCAGTGCAGTCCCGCACATGCCATCTGTATGATTGGCTGGGCAGATGTCATCTCAACACTGGGGATGTGGCGGTGTCTCCCGTGGGTGTGGTCAATATGTGCTGTTCTGGTGATTATGGGTAGCGATGTCTCCAATTGTGACAGCTAAATGGCCATCATGTTAGTGATGTGCACATCTCCTATTGCTCTGTGACATGATGTACAATGTTGTCACAGCCTGACATGCACACATGACCACATTCAGGTTGCAGCACTTCCACTCACTGCATACAGGGCATGCAACAGCACACACATATTGCATGTTGGCTGCATTCACAGTGGGAAATTTACCTATGTAATGGCACATGGTACGGAGAAAAATATTGGATGCACAAACCATGCCTCATATCTGCTAGTACTATCCCTGTAGGACTCATAATGCTTATTGATATAAGCAGGTCATGCTGTGGTCATTCATTTGGGAGGCCACATCACTCACAACCAGTAAAATAATGCAAAACCCTACCAATGTATACAGTCTATATGTGTCTGTCTACATTGGTGACATTCTGCAAGCACAGGGGTCTGAGAATGAGTGGAATATGCACTATTGCAGCCTTGGTTTTGTTCCTCTGGTCATCTGCATTGATGTGGGAGTGCAGATAACCACAGCTTTCATAGGGTTTGTGGGGAATTCGTACATCCCCACACATATATATATATATATATATATATATATATATATATATATATATATATATTTAAATGTCTATAACAGGGATGTCTCTATAAGTGTATATGTATTATATAGATATATGTAGAGAGTCTATGTATCATTGTATACATATAATACATATATATATATATATATATATATATATATATATATATATATATATATCAGCATTATATGTATTTGGTGTACATACTGCTAGATATACTACTCATGTGATTGGGGGATAGGACAGACAGAATGTATATGGAACTGTCTGTATGTATAGCTGTATTTCAACATAGCAGGTCTTTGTGATGGAGAGGTAACAGAATTGTGCTCATGTTTGCTAAGTGTAGGAGCATGCCCGGTGGAACTGTCAATACTTACAAGGTGACTCCATGCCAAAGCTACCTGTACTCCAGTCCGGGATTTTGTGTGTGACAGACATTGACAGTTCACCTGTTTCTGCAGGATAGCACTTCCCTGAAACTGTCCTGGGCATTTCACAGCTATCTGCTGTACTTAATATGTGACTGGGGTACATAATGTAACATCACACACAGGGTGACAGTCTGCATACTTCTCACTGTACATAGCACAGTACCTTCCTGAACCTGTCCAGGGCATTCCCCAGCTGTCTGCTGTACTTAATATGTGACTGGTGTACATAATGTAACACCACACACAGGGTGACAGTCTGCATACTTCTCACTGTACATGTTTTGTTTTTGTAGGAAGTCCAGCATTTTGCTCCATATATCTGGTCTGTTCCTCATACAGTTGTGGTGTTCCAATAACTTATTGTATAATGCAGTCACTGAATAATACTACCTACAGACACATTTGAGTGACAGACTTTACATCCTGTTGTTATGCATCCTGCTGTTATACTAGCCACCTTCTAGGTTAATCAGAGTATGTGTAATGTCTGTCTCTAGTTATGGGCCTGTGTCCCCCCATTGTCTCTGACTTTGTCCACCTTTCTTGCAGTAACAATTTGAGGGGTATGACAGTCTGTGGGAATACCACCAGACAACTACCTAACATGCAAAAGATGTGGATGCTGCCAGATTCAAACCATCAGCACCATCACCCATGCTAACATCCTTATGCCACTGAGCCACACAGACTGCCAGGCAGAGCCATATCATTCATCACACCATCAACAGCATACAGACATACTTTATCATCCCTGCATTACATGTAACATCCAACATGTGCCCAGGTTCTATGTCACAGTCCTGATGTTGGCTGGACTGCTGATATATCATTGCTGACATACTGTTACTGCAGTTGTATAGGAATACCAATGTTATAGGGGTGGGGATGAGCAGCCCATGATCTGCTGGCATCGACAGTTGTGCAACTATCCTGTGACCCCACTGTTTACCATCTCCCTTGACTAATGTGGTAATTCCATCCATGTCGCCTAGTGAATATTATGGGGCACATGCTATTGGACTGAGTACCTGTTGTCCCATGTGGCTGTTAGATCTCTCCAAGTAGCCCATTAGTCCACTATATTCCCTTGCATACATTCAGCAGGTCCATACATATGCTACCATATTCTAGTACTCCTCACAAGTGGTGTATAGGTGAGGTCAGTGACTTACCTTGCAAATGCAGCAGTTGACAGACCTGTAGTTTGGGGCTGAATCTGTCTGATGCACTCAGTACACAGCCAATTAATGGTTAGGTACAGGTTGTGTGGGCTGGCTGGCATCACTTTTACTATATGTATGCAAATCGGAGTAAGGTTTCAATCCCTAGGGCCCTAGGTTGTCAGTGCATGTGCTATACGTTGTCTCTTGGCCAATGCCAGGGTATACTGGGCATGCTTATGTCTGCCTACAGGGACATCCTCAGGGGATTTCTCTTCATCGTCCTACTGTGACTGTGGCTGTGGGGACCTAAGCACTCGTGATGGGCTGAGTGTCCTTTCCCTTTGCTGATCCTGCTGCAGCTGTTTCTGCAGAAAAATATTGCATAGCATGGCACATACTGTGAACATCAGTGCATATGTGCCTGGAGAGTACTGCAGGGCTCCACCAAATATATTGAGGCACCAGAACCGTGACTTCAGCAGCACTAAACACATGCTTTATGATGTTCCAAGTTTGTGCATGTCTCTCATTATGGTATTTTTCTGTGTGTGTGTGTGTGTGTGTGTGTGTGTGTGTGTGCATTTCTGATGGGTGTCATCATCCACAGTTCCAGTGCATAGCCAGTATCCACCAGGAAATGGCCGTGCGAGATGTCCCCCCTAGTAGACATCTGGTACAGCTGTTATGCTTGCCAGATATAGAAGTCATGATAACTGCCAGGGCTGCCAGCACACACATTCATGATAACGCCCTGATGCTGATGCCTGCAAGACCCCATCATGTCTCCAGTTAGACTTTACAAAGTACCTGTGGCTAGTACCCTTAGAGTTACACATACCTTTGTGTCCATCAGGATGGGTTCCTCTCTGTTGGCTTTGGGTCTACGTTGAGGGTGGTAGAGCTCAGTGAGTTGTTGTAGTATGCCCCTATCCAACCTGTAGTGCTCTAAAGTCTGCAGATAATGTAGCTCCTGGAAGGTTATCCTGAATCTGAACACTCTTCTTCTCAGTCTAGGCCTATTGTCAACAGCACCAGCAGAAGCATTGACCTCAGCATCTAGCACATGCAGACTTAGCAGACCTGCAGCAGCCCCTAGCATTCCTTCAGTTAAAATTCCCAAGTCTATACTTCACTGTTGCAGAATTTGGGGAAGAAATCAGATGTTAGGGTGTATACAACCTTTCTTTGGCTCTGCTGTAGGTGTAGGCTGCGTGATTGGCTACTTATGATGCATCCACTTGTCAAGTACATGATTAAGAACATTTAATAGCTCTAGTTTAAGTTAATCAGTAATTAATATATCATTGGCTTTGGGATACACTCAGCACTGCGGCGTGCCATGCAAACACACTGAAACACGTTCATAGGTTCATAGGTTGGTACTAGGCTATTGGCCCAAGGGCCTACATAAGCCTAGCCAACAAGGTTTCCCTGACTTACGCCACCCAAGAAAGTTATTTTCCTGTGCCACTGTCGAGCAGAGACACAGAAGTGATACCCGGGGTGTATTTCCTATTTCCCATCCACTCATCAAGATTTTTCTTGAAGAGTGCTAATGAAGAACTTTGCTTGACATAGATGGTTAGCCTGTTCCAGAGTATGGGAAGTCTCTGGGACAGGAATCTATCCCTCCAGCATGTCCTGCTTATTGTGGTGACAAGGTTTAGGCCCCTAGAGCGTGCAGCTCAGAGGGATTGGGATTTCTTTAGGTGTAGCATGTGCAATAGCTCTGGGTTTGACATAGCTTTATATGTTAGGCAGAGATCACCTCGGAGTAGGCCATATGCTACGGAGTAAAGTTGGAGTTTTTTGAGGTGGTCAGTGTAGGGCATTTGTTTAAGACTGGTAATCCTCTTTGTGAGATACTTCTGTGGTTTTTCCAGCTGCTGCAGATGTCTTGTGAGGTACATTCCAAATGGGTCATTGTACTCTATAATGGGTCTAATGAGTGTCAAGTAGAGAGAAACAATGACCTCTCTTTTCCTAGATGAGAACCCTTTTATGATGAGGTGTGCCATGTAGAAGGACTTCCTGACTACTGTGGCAGTGTGACTATCAAAGGAGAGACTACTGTCCACCTGGGTCCCAAGGACTCTTATCACACATTCGGTGTTAAGTAGATTGCTGCCTATGTGGTAGTTCATGGGCACAGAGTTTTTACCAAAGGGGATGACACTGCACTTTTTGGGACAGAGCTTGAGGCCATGGCTCTGACACCAGGCATCTGTCTCAGCGAGACCCTTCTCTGGGATGTCCACATCATTTGGGGACTTGATTAAGGCTCCTAGTTTGCAGTCATCTGCGAACTTCGTTAGCCAGAGGCCTTCTGTGTTAGCCTGTACTTCAGAGAAGTAGATACCAAAAAGGAGAGGTCCCAGGATGGAACCCTGTGGTACTCCACTTGTCACTGTTTTGAGGTCAGATTTGGAGTCTGCAACTTTTACAGTGTGGGTTCTGTCAGTGAGCCAGTTGGCAACCCATCTTGTGATGTAGGTGTTTATACTTAATTTAGTGAGTTTAGCTATAATTCCAGAATGGGGGATGGTGTCGAAAGCCTTGACAAGACCAAGATAGGCTGTGTGAACCACCTTACCCTCATCTACGGCTTTGGTGGCTGCCTCAAAGAAGTCGATCAGGTTCAGGAGGCATGATCTGCCTTTCACAAACCCGAACTGGGTGGGATCCAGAGATTGGAGGTTAGCAATGTCTTTGTTTATGAGTTCCATGATGATACATTCCATGGCCTTGCAGACCAGGCTCATCAGGCTAATAGGTCGATAGTTCCCGGGATCAGTGGTGGCTCCCCCATTATGGAGTGGGATAACTGTTGCTGTGTGCCACTCAGTGGGCACAAAGCCTTATGCGAGGCTATTATTGAACATGGTGCTTAAGTGGGGAGCCAGTTCGTTCTGAAGTTTGTGTGAAACGCAGCCTGGGATGTTGTCCGGTTCCATGGATGCTGTGTGTTTGACTTTAGAGAGTGCAGCTGTTACCTGTGTAGTTTTGATTACAGGGACTCTGCATTATTCCTGTATAGATATGGGCCCTTTAGGGGGTGGGGTGGGGGTAAAGTTAGCACTGAACCTATCTGCCAGGATGTTGGCAATATCAGTTGATTCTGTAATTTTTGTGACGTTGTGCTGTAACTCAGAGCAGATCTGGGTGCTGCCATCGAGATTCTTGACATAGCTATAGAATGCTTTGTGGTTGTCCTTAGAATTAGTGGTGATTTTGTTTTTATAGCTAGCTTTGGAGGATCTGCAGTCATTATACACACACCCTTGGTGAGCATAACGATGCATCATGCAAACAGGCACTGCTGAACTCCAATGAGCTTTCAAGTCCTCAGACACCTCCCTCTGTTGATGTCAGCTACCTTTTCTGTGGACACCAACATGGTTCTGTGTCTACGCGGAAGGGATATGCAGACATGGGCACCCATTTGTGCTATTCAGTAGCCCCAGCTCATTTGCATATGGTTCTGTGCACACAGCCTAGAAACTACACAGTTCCAGGCCCTACCTTGTTAGCAACAGCACTATTCCACCATTGTGGATACTCTATGCAGGGTCCTATACTCCATTTCTGTCTCATACTATGAAATTTGTTTTTTCCACTATTTTTTTTCATAACTGTATGTTTACACACTGTGGCACGCTGCACAAACATAATCAGATCATTAAAAAAATTAAATCATTTTATCTTATTTCCTTTACGTTTTTGGACACATGGTGGATAGCTTTGCACATATTTGTGTCTACTATGCTATTTCTGTCCATCTAACTACACTTTTACCCTGTTGTCTGTTTAAAATCCTGTATATGGAATTTTTCCATGTACACTATGGACACGAATATAGGGTCGGCAGGACTCCCTCTCTACTTGCTGGATTACTCTACCTCCCTCATTTGTACGAAATTCACCTGCTTATGAGGTGATTTGCATGCCATGGATACTTCTGTGTTGGTATGTGCGTGTGTGCCGCCCAGCTCTTTTTACTGGATCACAAACCACTAATTTTTGTGTAAGCAGTGTGCCATAATGCCTACATGATAAATAAGACCATGTAGGCTTTATTAATTTCCCCCCATATCTGTATAACTCCAAGAAGCATTATTCTTCTTCAAAAAACTCCAAGCAATCAAAGTTTTTCTCTACAGAACTATAAAATAGGGTAATATAAACATGAGCTTATGGCTCATTTACATGATTCAGCTCAACTCAAAGTGATATATAAAATCTGCGTCTACTTTGAAATCCCAGTGCCCATATAACCAACGTTCATTTATACAAGATGAAAATAGTGAAAGATGAAATACCCAAACATCATAAATATCCCAGGGGCAGTAAATACTTGCACAACATGCCCTTCTCTCCACTGTAGTACAATCCCTGAGTTGGTGTGTGTGTATATATATATATATATATATATATATATATATATATATATATATATATATATATATATTTAGGGGGGTGTGCATGGTGTAGCCCCCCACTGAGGTGGGTTTTACTTACCTCAGTGTGTGTTTCATTTATGCTTGGGCAAATGTTTACTTACCCTGGGAAAATTTTGCCATTCGGGTATTTCATCTTTTGCTATTTTCATTTCATGTAAATGAACGTCAGTTATATGAGGATTTGGATTTCAAAGTAGATCCATAAAATCTATACAGGGATCCCATCCAATTCTATTTCCATCATTTTTGCTACCTTCAGCTCAACACCATAAACTTGAACCACAATGTACCATCATTCAAGGCTACTGAGGGAACAAAATACATCCAAAGGTGGTTAATGGCTTTTTATTATCAGCCATAACTATGATAATAATAAGAAAAGCATCTTACTTAGCACATTAACTGTCTGAAATGTTAAATGTCACTATATCCAAGCTAAGGAACACCAGTTTGCTCAGCATTTTTGCAATGAGATGCTAGTTGACCAGAAAGCTGAGAGGTGGTGGGACAGGGTGCAAATGCATGTGGCCTTGTATTCCTCATCAATCTTTTCATAGGTGAAGAAAAAAATGTTGAATCTTCAACAAGGAAGGCAGCTATTTTGGAATTGTGCAAACGTTAGGAGGGTTGAAGTACACTTTCCAGGATTTCTTCATAGAGTATTATGGTGATGGCCAGTGATCCCAGTTTGTACCTACCAAGAATTTTTCATGAAACTAATATGGATCGTAGTCAAATATCCATGGAGAGTTTTATTATTCATGCTACTGACTGTCTAACTCCTCAGGAGAATTGTGATGTTAAGAGTGGTGCCTAAATTGTTGGAAAGATTAGAGGGGGAGAGAAATAAAAGAGTGGTAAATCCTTTTACATCAGTTGGGCAGTGTTCTATAATGGCAGTATCCCCTATAATGGCAGTATCCCCTGCAACACAGGTACTTTTTGAAAAGCTAGAGTCATTGATTTATAAAAATATATTAGTTCATTGTAATAGCCAAAGTCTGCAGAGGTATTTGAAACTGAAAATTACCCCCCAGGGGACTGAGAACAATTAAAAATCCCACTACCCCTTTTGACATTTTTGATGAAGTTGATAAAAGATTTCAGGCACAGTGGGTTTCTGCTGCCCACAGTTGCTCAATAAAGTGGGTTAATATATTGTTTGAGAGAGACTTATTGAAACAATGTAAAATTAAAGAAAATATTTCATCTACTTACTCTACAATTATATCTGAGTCTGGGGGAGCTTGTTTGGAACTGTTTCTAAATGATATTAATGAACAATTGTGCCAATTTGAGAAGGACTTAATAGAGCGCAAAAAATAAAATTTAGAAGGGATGTATGAGACTATGAAAATAACCAAGCATTCACCCAAAACACCAGTCATAATATATGTCAGAATTATGTAAGATTTTCAAATCAAGAAGGGAATGTGAAACAATGTGAAGCATTGTTTATTTCATTGAACAGTGCAGGCCCTTTAATGGAATTGGGCAATGAAAATCCTTCCAGTTATTTACCTTTACATCCAGTTCAAAATCCTGGGAGCCTGCACAGAACATTTTGGAATGTTAACGAAGACAATCTTTCCAGTTATTTACCTTTACCTCCAGTTCAAAATCCTGGGAACCTGCACAAAACCTTTTGGAATGTTAACCAAGGAGAAAAACAAACTGAAAATAATAGAAAACACAACAGGGGAAATACTGGACAAAATGCAGGAGCCCCGAGAGAATATCAGTATTCAAAAAGAGATAAATGGTATTAATCAACCTCATCTGATGTTGTAAACAGTTAATAGTAGTGTTTTGAGCAATGCAATTAATTTACCAGGTTATGTTTTTTCGAATGAAGAAATGTCCATTTTGAATTGTGGTTTGAAATTTGTACCCACAGTTTTACCATGGTTATATTCAATTAAGTGAGATTTTTTTAAATTAATAATATGTCTGAGGATGAAGATTTATGTAATCATAACTGTACTGAAGAATAAGAAGCAAGTTTTATTCATGCAATTCTGATTTGGATGTGAATGCTTATTAGATACAGATGATGCAAATAATAAAAGTACTTTCATGCCTCCCTTCTGTCATGAGGGTATTCAGTAATTCCCAGCTATGTTAAATTATAATGTTGAAGTGAAGTTTAATGAATTTCAAAAAACATGTACAATATACAGTTTAACCTGACATAAAGCGTATGGTATGGAAAGCATTACAGACATTAAGCAAGCAAAGGGAACTTGTGTTTTAGCTATCTGACAAGGGTAATCAACTAATTGCAATGCAGTTCATGCAATATTTATGGATGTGCCACAAATGTTTAACTAATAATGATGTACAGTGGATATAAAAAGTTTACACAACCTTGTTAAAATACCAGGTCTTTGAGATATAAAAAAATGTGACCACAATAAATCATTTCAAAACTTTCCCACCTTTAATGTGACCTATAACTTGCACAATTCAATTCAAAAGCAAACAAATCTGTGAGGGGAAAAATATAAAAAATAAAAAATGTACAATACGCTGGTTGTATAAGTGTGCACACTCAAACTAATACTTGTTGTGTGTGCACATCGTTAAACTAATACTTTGTTGAAGCACCTTTTGATTTATTTACAGCATTCAGTTTTCTTGGGTAGGAGTCTATCAACATGGCACATCTTGACTTTGCAATATTTGCCCACTCTTCCTTGGAAAAGTGCTCCAAATCTGTCAGATTATGAGGGCATCTCTTGTGCACAGCCCATTCCAGGTCACCCCACAGATTTTCTATTGGATTTAGGTCTGGGCTCTGGCTGGGCCATTCCAGAACTTTAATTTTCTTCTAGTGAAGCCATTCTGTTGTTGATTTTGATATATGCCTGGGGTCATTGCCGTGTTGAAAGGTGAAATTCCTCTTCATCTTCAGTTTTCTAGCAGACACCTGAAGGTTTTGGGCCAAAAGTTACTGGTATTTGTAACTGTTCATAATTCCTTCCACCTTGACTAAAACCCCAGTTCCAGATGAAGAAAAGCTACCCAAAAGCATGATATGCCACCACCATGCTTCACCGTGGGGAGGGTATTCTTTTGGTGATGTGAAGTGCTGTTTTTGTGCCAAACGTACCTTGTGGAAATGTGGCAAAAAAGTTCAACCTTGGTCTCATCAGACCATAACACATTTTCCCACATGCTTTTGGGAAACTTGATGTATTATTTTGCAAATTTTAGCTGGGCCTTGATGTTTTTCTGTGTAAGAAAAGGCTTCCATCTTGCAACCCTACCCCATAGTTCAGACATATGGAAAATATGGGAGAGCGTTGTCACATGTAGTACACAACCAATACTTGCCAGAAATTCCTGCAACTCCTTCAGTCTTGCTGTAGGTCTCTTGGCAGCCTCCCTGACCAGTTTTTGTATTGTTTTTTCATCAATTTTGAAGGGACATCCAGTTCTTTGCAATGTCACTGTTGTCCCATATATTTTCCACTTTTTGATGACTGTCTTCACTGTGTTCCATGGTATAGCCAATACTGTGGAAATTTTCTTTGTACCCTTCTCACTGATACCTTTTAACAATGAGATCCCTTTGATGCTTTGTAAGCTCTCAGCAACCCATGGCTTTTGCTGTAGCAGGCAACTGAGTAAATGTCAGGAAAATCCTACTAGGACAGCTGAACTTTATTTGAGGTTAATCAGAGTCTCTTTAATTGATGGCAGGTGTGTACCCAAGAAGATTGAATGTTGTAATTAAATCAAATGGTGCTTCAACAAAGTATTAGTTTAAGGGGGTGCACACACCCAAGTATTAGTTTAATGGTGTGCAGACTTATGCAACCAGCATATTGCGCATTTTTTATTTTTTATATATTTTCTCCAAACATATTTGTTTGTTTTTCAGTTGAATTGTACAGGTTATAGGTCACATTAAAGGTGGAAAAAGTTTTTAAATGATTTTTGTGGTCTCATTTTTTATATCACAAAAATCTGGCATTTTAACAAGGGTGTGTAAACTTTTTATATCCACTGTAAGTAGAGTTGTTGATATGTGTAAATATAAGTATGCAACAGAAGAGTTTAAGGAATTACTGAATAAGGGTTATAGACTTGGGTACTTTTCAGAAAATGATGTGGAGAAGAAATATAATTTTGAGAATAGTATAACGGTAGCGTTGTTACCTCACAGCAAGAGGTTCTCCCGTTCAATTCTTGGCTTGGCTTGGGAGTGCCTTCTGTGCAGAGTCTGCATGTCCTCCCCGTGGTTGGGTAGCATTCGAAAGACATGCGTGCATAAATGGGCGTGCCTTCATCGATGGTTGGACGTCAAGCTGGCACCTCGGCGTTTCATACAACATAGGTGTGGCCTTGAAGCTTTTTCTTTTTTTCTTGGGGAAAGTCCAGTATCAAATTATATGACAGGATTAATTTATTTTTGTTTAATTAATAGTTATTTTTTTAATTTGATCGGAATTTATATCAACAGTTACAAGGCACAGCTATGGGGGCACCTTTTACCCAATGTATTCCAATTTATTTATGGGTCTTTTTAAGAATGATTATATATACACTACATATTTATAAAACACACATGTAATTAGATAGTTTAGATACATAGATGATTTAATATTTATATGTTGGGGAGGACAAGAGTTAGTACCAAGCTTTATACAATATTTACAGATTAATAGATTTAATTTACATTTTGATGGTTTAAAAGTTGGTCTAAAATGCCATTTTCAGATGTCATGTTAGAGGGTATTAGTAGTAGTGAGATATGTACAAAAATATATAGAAAATTTGAAGATGGCAACCAGTATTTACATGGGCGTAGTTGCCACTCTCCACATACTTTACCTGCTTTGCCGTATGGGGAATTTTTGAGGTTGCTTTGACTGTGAAAGAATGATGCAGATTTTTGGGAAGAAATGCAGTCCATAATGGATATGTTTATTAAAAGAGATTATGACAAGGGGAGTTTGTGGAAACATGTTGACAGTTTAAAAAAAGTAAAGAAGAAATAAAATCTGATGTTTATTCAGGTAATGATTTTCCAACTGTGGATAAAAGGAAGAAAAAACTATTTTTTTTTGTGACAATAATTTTCTGCATTTTACACTGTTTATTGCACTTTAAGTTACTAATTGTTGCAAATTGTTTCTGTAGGCTACACACTAAAGTGCGCTAGCCGATTTACAGCATTTATAGCATTTACTGTCTGTTTTTTTCCTTGTCTCTGTAACAAAAAAAAAAAAAAAAAAAAATCTCTTGTTTTCCCGCCTTACTGAACTAGAGTAGTCCAGTTTCAGAGTTGCTGATCCCTGGGCTTTGCTTTTAGTACCTGTTACTGGTCCATTGCCTTATTAGGAGGGAGGGAAGTTTCTTTGCTTACCAGTGGGAGTGGGAAGCACTGAGCAGCCTTTTTGTCCGATTTGGTGAAGTTTCAGCCAGAAACTAGTAGTCCATTGGTCGTTTTGGGCCAATTCCTAGCTCCTTTCAGCCCCCTGCTATAAAACACGCTAAACGCGTTTTCCAGCTTGTACCAACTCAGCACAGATCCTCGTGGTGGCCTGCAGAGTGATCCAAGCAGCAGAGAGCTAAAAGAGTGACTTTCTACCACATATAAGTATTTTTTGTGGCTTTCCCACTGTTATTAAGCTAGCGACTGCATTTCACCTGTTTTACTGCTACTTTAAGTGATTTCTGCATTTTACACTGTTTATTGCACTTTAAGTTACTAATTGTTGCAAATTGTTTCTGTAGGCTACACACTAAAGTGTGCTAGCCGATTTACAGCATTTATAGCATTTACTGTCTGTTTTTTCCTTGTCTCTGTAAAAAACAAAAAAATCTCTTGTTTTCCTGCCTTACTGAACTAGAGTAGTCCAGTTTCAGAGTTGCTGATCCCTGGGCTTTGTTTTTAGTTCCTGTTACTGATCCATTGCCTTATTAGGAAGGAGGGAAGTTTCTTTGCTTACCAGTGGGAGTGGGAAGCACTGAGCGGCCTTTTTGTCCGATTTGGTGAAGTTTCAGCCAGAAACTAGTAGTCCATTGGTCGTTTTGGGCCAATTCCTAGCTCCCTTCAGCCCCCTGCTATAAAACACGCTAAACGCACGTTTTCCAGCTTGTACCAACTCAGCACAGATCCTCGTGGTGGCCTGCAGAGTGATCCAAGCAGCAGAGAGCTAAAAGAGTGACTTTCTACCAGATATAAGTATTTTTTGTGGCTTTCCCACTGTTATTAAGCTAGCGACTGCATTTCACCTGTTTTACTGCTACTTTAAGTGATTTCTGCATTTTACACTGTTTATTGCACTTTAAGTTACTAATTGTTGCAAATTGTTTCTGTAGGCTACACACTAAAGTGCGCTAGCCGATTTACAGCATTTATAGCATTTACTGTCTGTTTTTTCCTTGTCTCTGTAAAAAAGCAAAAAATCTCGTGTTTGCCTGCCTTACTGAACTAGAGTAGTCCAGTTTCAGAGTTGCTGATCCCTGGGCTTTGTTTTAGTTCCTGTTACTGATCCATTGCCTTATTAGGAAGGAGGGAAGTTTCTTTGCTTACCAGTGGGAGTGGGAAGCACTGAGCGGCCTTTTTGTCCAATTTGGTGAAGTTTCAGCCAGAAACTAGTAGTCCATTGGTCGTTTTGGGCCAATTCCTAGCTCCCTTCAGCCCCCTGCTATAAAACACGCTAAGCCGCGTTAAGCTTGATTTAGGAGTTCACTGTTGCACACAAGAGCAGCGGTTAAACAAGGTTAAACTATTCGGGCCATCTAAATTCCACTCTTCAAATTTTCCCTTAGAACTACCTTCCTCGAGCTGTACTGCTGATCTAACCAGCATATCCTATAACTGAAAAGTTCATCTCTACTTGATTCCCAAGTGCACTATTCTCTATCTGTAAAGCCTAGCACTTACTCCTACAGTACTTGCACCTTGATAAAGCACTCTTATTATAGATAGTACCCCACCAGCCTAAAGCCCACTTCCCCCGGAGTCCTTTGAAAGTTTCTTTATCTACTACTTCTAGTATGTCGAGGGATCAGTTGCTAGTGTCCTCTCCAGCTCAACTGGTGAACATGGGAATATTGAGGCAATGTTACAATTGCCTCATGTACACAGACAATCCTCTCCTTCTCCCACAAAACACAAATACATGTGAGAGATGCAACTATACGGCCAAACTGGAGGCTGAGCTCTCTCAACATAGGACTGGCAAGACCAGACAGGAGGAGAAGGTAACCACACACAATGCATACCCAGTCACACATGGTACCATCACAACTTCAAATCATACACATACTCACACAAAGACATACTCGGAGGCTCTGATCAAAAATTTACCAAAACAGCAGAGGCCACCAAAGCAGACACCCAAACAACTACCACCTCACGACCCAACACATGCAACACATAGACCACACAGTCAGAGTGTCAAACAGTCACAGCCCTTAAGGCCAAACAAAATGCCAGACACACTTGTCATTGGTGATTCCATAGTCAGACACACTGGCGTCCGCTCACCAGACTGAGTAAGGAGAAGGTCACAGTAAGCTGCCTGTCAGGCGCTAGAATCTACCACATAACGCAAGCACTCAGGTCTCTCAACAGCAGGTACAAGTACGACTCAGTCATTGTCCACGCTGGTGTCAACGACCTGAGACGTACCTCCTTGGACTACATGAAAAGGGACATCGAGGAGCTCTCTGATTATGTAGCCCAGGCAGGTATGACCCTAACCTTGAGCAGTATCCTACCTTCACCTAGAATGATGCCACAATACAGTGATAAGATGATCAGCTTTAATAATTGGCTTAAATTCTGGTGTCATTCAAAGGGGATCCAATGTCTGTCTGCCTGGGATGACATGCTGGACAAGCCACGCTGCTTCGCAAGGGATGGATTGCACCTGTCACCCCTGGGCTTCCGGATATTGGCAAAGGCTCTTGCCACCCCCATAGTGCCTTTTTTAGGCAAGGCTCAAATTCTAAACCTACCACCCTAGAACACCAAGAAGGAAAAAAAAACTAAGGGTAATGCTGCTCAATGCCAGAAGTCTCAATCTCAAGATGCACGCACTCGAGGCCCTTCTCAATATGGAGAACATCGATGTCTGTGCTGTGACAGAAACCTGGTTCAAGGCTCCTGAGAGCACCCCAGCACTAACAGGTTTCACCTCATATCATGCTTTCCGGCCCCAAAATCCGGACAACACCAAGAAAGGAGGGGGGGGGTGTCCATATTCATAAAGGACACCCACACCTCAAGGTTGGTGGCAACGCACGATGCATCGGAGACCATCCAAGTGCAATTAACCATAGGCAAGACTGCTCTGCAATTTGTAGCATGTTACAGGCCACCCTCTCAAACTCAGGAACTTCACATGGCCTTCCTGAAAACATTGGAGGGATAAATGTATCTCCAAACACCATCATACTAGGTGACTTCAACTACCCTAATATAGACTGGGAACACTACTCAAGCCCGAACACTCTAACCCAAAGATTCCTGGAGTTCATAAACTCAAATGCCATGGAACAACTAGTCACCATCCCACAAGAGGAGAAAACATACTTGATCTCATCATCACGAACATGGGATCAAAATGTTCAACACTGGAAGTATACCCCTCACTGGTGAGATCAGATCATAAACTAATCTCGCTGGAGGTCCTCATCCCGCCCCCACCTGAAACAAAAAGACCACAGTGAAAAACTTCTCAAAAGCCGATTTCACACTTCTGAAAACTAGTGTGGTCTCCTTTAAGGCCCCTGAGCCAGTGGTAAACATTACTCAAACCACTTAATCACTTACAAATGCCTTCTACCAGCACCTACAGGACTGCATGGATCAGGCAATCCCAAACAAAACTAAGACTCTCTGTACCAAAGGCAAGCATCCAGTCTGGTGGACCCCAGCCATAAACAAGCTCTACAACAAAAGGAGGAAGCTACTACAAGATAGAGCAAAATCCTTGAAAGGTATGACACCTTTGATCATTATAAGTAAAAAACTAAGAGCTCTCATAAAATCATACAAGGCAAATTTTGAGAGAAAAATCGCCAAGGACTCTAAAGACAATCATAAGGCCTTCTTTAGCTTTGTTAGAAACCTAGGAGGAAACTCCCAGATATGCTCAGAATTAGTTCAAAATGATTTGAAATTACTGAACCTACACACATTGCCAACATACTGGCTGACAGGTTCAGTGCAAACTCCCCCCCCTCCCCCGCAAAAGGAGAGATATCTATTCCAGAGGATTGTAGCCCCCCAAACATCTCCAACGCCCAGTTGAGAACTGCCCTCACTAAGGCAAAAAACACAGCATCCATGGGACCGGATGGTGTCCCCGGCTGTGTGCTTCATGAACTCAACGAGGAATTAAACCCACAGTTAGGACAGCTGTTTAATCTTAGCCTCACCTCAGGATACGTACCCAAGGAGTGGCGCACGGCGACTGTGGTCCCACTTCATAAGGCGGTGCCTCCACAGACCCTGGAAATTACTGCCCCATTAGCTTGACAAGCCTTATCTGCAAAGCCATGGAGAGGATCATAATGGAACTCATAAATAAAGACATAGGAACTTGCAGACTTTGGATCCAACCCAGTTTGGCTTTGTCAAAGGCAGATCCTGCCTCTTAAACTTGGTTGACTTTTTCCAGACAGTCACCAAGGCCATTGATGAGGAAAGGCAGTCCATACAGCCTACCTCGACCTGGCAAAGGCCTTCGACACAATACCCACTCAGGTATCATCGAAAAACTCATCAGCTTGAATGTAAACCCATACATTACAAGATGGGTTGCAAACTGGCTAAGTGACAGAACCCACAGGGTCAGAGTTGGTGGAGCCATGTCAGACTCAAAGCCTGTCACAAGTGGTGTCCCACAGGGCTCAGTCCTGGGTCCACTCTTGTCCGGCATCTACTTTTCTGAAGTACAAGCAAACACAGGAGGGTTATGGCTGACAAAGTTTGCAGATGACTGCAAACTGGGCGCCATAGTCGAAAACACATCTGACACAGATATCCTCCAGAAGGGCCTCACAGAAACGGATAACTGGTGCCAGAGCCATGGCCTGAAGTTAAGCGCCAAAAATGCATAGTCATACCCTTTGGGAAAAACAAGTTTACCCCTAGCTACCATATAGGTGGCAATCCACTGAGCACAGAAAAAGTCATCAGGGATCTGGGGACCCAGGTTGACAGTAGCCTTTCGTTTGACACTCATGTTGCTAAAGTAGTTAGGAAAACCTTATATATCGCCCACCTGATCATGAAGGGATTCACATCTAGATCAAGGGAGGTCATCGTCCCCCTGTACTCATCACTCATTAGACCTATAATTGAGTACAATGCCCCGTTCGGAATGTATCTGACCAGACACCTGCTGCAGCTTGAAAGGCCCCAAAAGTTCCTCACCAAAAGGATAAAGGGTCTCAAAAATATGTCTTATGCTGCCTGACTGAAAGAACTCCATCTCTATTCAGTCTCATACCGCTTGCTCAGAGATGACCTGTGCCTGACATATAAGGCCATGTCAAACCCAGATTTGACGAATATGCTTCACCTCAAAAAATCTAGATCCCTCAGAACCACAAGGGCGGGAGACTTAAACCTTGACACGGTTATAAATAGAACGTGCTGGAGGGACAGATTCATCACCCAGAGACTCCCTGTGCTGTGGAACAAAATCCCGGTACATGTGAGGCAGAGCACCTCGCTGGCCTTGTTCAAGAGGAATCTTGACCAATGGATGGGAGATCGCGGATATACCCCAGGGATTACTTCAGTGTCACTGCTTGACAGAGGCACAGCAAAATGATAGGCAAAGTTTTTATTCAAACTAAAGGGGTGGCGAAAGCCACATAACTATGGGCTAGGCTTATAAATGCCCTTGGGCAGATAGCCTGGTATGAACCTATGAACCTATGAACAACATACAGTCCCCTTAGTATGGAAAGAGTGAACCTGGTAAAATTTTACTGTTCTTTTTTAGTGAAACACAAAGATTTTATCAATGTGTTAAATAAAATACCATGTATCTTATACAAAAAGGGCAGGGATATTAAAGATATATTGGTACATGGGAGGTTTATGCCACCCATGGATGTTATTACAAGAAATAGCAATACTGTAGGTATTATATCTTGTGACAAATGTTGTGTGACGGAAGGGATAATATATGCCATAAGATGCATCTGCAATAAATTTTATATAGGAGAAGGTAAAAGGGCTTTTAAAAGACTGCAGGAGCACCTGAGAAATATAAAGAAATCTAGAGTAGAGAGCCATTTTGCTATGCATTTTAAAATGTATAACAATAATCTAGAAGGGCTACAAGCCATTGTTTTAGAACAAGTTTGTGTTGGAAGATTTGCTGATGTGAATATAAGGAAGAGATTGTTATATAAAGAATCAGTTTTGATATTGAAATATGATACAGTGATCCCTGGAGATCTCAATACCAAATAAAATTTTTTATATAATAAATTAATTATTTAATTATTTTAGGTAATAATGTGATAATTATTGGTAGTATACTAGGTGCTGAGTTTTTCTGTAATTATGTACTCTGAAAAGGCTGAAGAGCTGAGGCACTAGAGAGAGAGAGATTTACTGAATAAACTTTTTCTGGGTTTCCTGGCTTCATGGTGATTCTATATTATCATCTTTTGGTGTTGTGAAGTGTTTCTTCATAAAGTAGTTGAACCCTTTACTGTCTGATAATCTGCCATCAAATCTTGACCTCCATTACATGCACAAAGAAAGAAAAGAGAATATGCTTTATAAGGACTTTTAACAAGGCTAACAACCACAACATAAATACCATAAGCTAGAACTTAAACAGTGATAATGGAACTTGGTAGGTCAGTAGAGTGGTAAAGCCATCCAAGAGGAGAGACGAAGTTGCCAAACCTGGAGATGAAGAAAACTTTCAATAGAAAACATACTGTGTAGATTCTCGAATGACAAAATAGTCTAAAAAGATGGCTAATGGAAGTATAGTGAGAGAGGGTCTAGTTCAGTAGTTGGGTTACAACCACATAAGGGAACACAATGACAGTGATCTTTATTGAGTGGGCACCGTTTAATTAGAAGACTGAATTTAGGGTAGGTGAGGATGAAGTTTAGTTGAGGGGGCAAAGACTGACATATTTTATGAGCAAGTACCAGGAATGAATGTTACAAATATTGAATAGTATATAAGCGATTTTAGCTCATTTATGGTACCTACATTTATTAAATATTAATAGTCTTCTCAAGTGCTGAATTTTGTTGTAATGTCAGAGGGAACTTCATTTTCTCAATGGCCGTAAGCACACCACTTGGGGGAGTGGTGCCTCTATTGGACTGAATGACGTTTTTGAGTGGTTGGGATGACAGATGTAAAGTTATAATGAGTCAAGCATTTCAATAGCCAGCAATAAAAATAAGGGAAGTTGTCCAGATTAATTGATTTGTAAAAAAAGGGATGCCAAAGGAAATGTAGTCATTTGTCTGAATAGCAGTCAATTAACTTTAGATGGGTCACGGCAGATATGTTTATTTTGTCTGAAAGTGACATAAAAATTGCTAATATTATTTCAAGGGGTTTATAGAGTAACAATATTCCTTTTAGAAGCTGGGGCACTGATGGGGTGTTTGTATGTCATTTGAGATAGAAGGAACACTTTCACTGAGGCATATCTAACTCTGCTTTAGAGGAAGTGAAAGATATTTTTCCCCCTTAAATGTAACTTTGTTTTGGCTTTGGAAAAGTGAGTGTTTCTATAAGTTTAGGCCAACGTTTTGCCAAATATGTAAGTACCTGTAATGTTGAACTGTCTCAGTAAGAGTTTTGTTTTTACGTACAATAGTCCAAATGGATGGATTTTGGCAAATAATTTGAGATGTGCATATTAATCATGGCCTTAGTATTTTTCTTAATGAGTAGGAATTTAAGTCAATGTGAAAGAAGGTTGAAGGCATGTTCAAGGGCAGATTTTATGTCAGTCAAACAGTGATTAAATCTATAAACCACCATTCTGTCTACATACTGTATTTTGGGAAGGTAGGGGAGCTTTGAAGAAAGCATATTAATGAATAAGGAAAATAGTAGGGGAAGAGATTTGATCCCTGGAGGCTTCTTTAAGGAGGGTGCGATGAGGAGGTGACTGCTCCTGTTTGAACTTTAAGTTTCTATTTGCCAAGAAGGATTTAAACATTTGTGGAGAATAGGTACTACAGACTGTGTGGAGATGGGAGTTCATAAGGACCGTTGTGTCTAAAGCATTTGTTAGGTCAGTGAATACTGCCTCTGTTAGTAGAACTGTACTCATATTTTGAACAATGTTTTCTGTGAGGGAATAAGTAGTAGTCATTGTACGTTTGCCTATCCAGAAGCCATGCTAGTGTCTGGTTAATCTCCTGTAAGTGAAGATGTCATCATCTTTTCAGTTGTAAACTTGTTTTTTTTTTTTTTTGTTTTTTTTTAATGAATGAATTAATTTATTTTTTGAGTGTAAGTAACATGGAGATTGGTCTTTGAGATGGGTTTAACTAATGCTGCTTCTGTTGACTGGGCAGATACTTATTAGTGAAGTAATAGTTGCCTGGTGAATGAGGAGTAGTACACTCGATTCTTGGCAGATGACCCTGATATGGAGGCCATTAACTGCTGCAGAAATGCCTGAGTGATCTTTATCTAGTAGGGCATGCAGATCTGTGCTTTGTATTATATTGAAGTAGAATGCCGAGTGGACTCATTTAGTAAAAGCAATACATGGCATGTGGTAGGCAGTTATGGGGTGGAGACAGGAATAGAAAAGTATTCCTTGAAATCAGAATTCTGATTGTTCACTGGGATAGTAGGACATCCAGACTATAATGATTCTAGAGCTACAACAAACTGGACTGAATTGCTAACCTTATTGATTTGGTCTACTGTTGTGCCTGAATTATCATTCCTGTGGCTTGCTTGATTTATACAACTGGATGGAACCCTCCTCACAAATGTTATAGTTCTGGCTTAATAATAAGTAACCATATGGAAAGACAAATGGCTGGAAGGTATTCAGCAATTTCTTTGATAATTCTACATAGCATTTTAACTGAACAGGGAGTCTAACCACTCAGCAAAGCTATCATATTCTAATAAAAGCCTTATTTTCATGCAAATAAACTTCATAGCTATTTTAATGAAAATTATTTTCTTTGTTAACCAGCAGAAAGTGACTATTTACATACTTGAAATTCACTACCATAACCGAATCTGATGAGGTTTAGAAGAATCTGGTGCTTACATTAAAGCCCTTTGGGCCTATTCATTTGCAAGTCATAAACCACAGATTAGATGCAGATCTTTTGGGAAGACGTCCAACACATATGCTGCTGCATGTTGACCCTTACTCCTCTTTTAATCCAACTAGGCCCAAGATATTGCATTTCTAATGATGCACTAAGTTATCAAACTTCTTTTGTAAGCACTAGATAATTTATTGTTGTTGACATCCTACTGGCATGCAAGGCATTGACTTCTATAGCTTGTAGTGACAGTGACATTAAAGAAATGCCATTTTACTGACCTTTTTTAATGACTTGTTTGCTTTTGACTGGAAAACTGTATTTTTTCTGGAGTTGAGTATCACAAGTCATGCTTTTTAAATGAGTCAGCCAATGCACTCACCCTCATGACTTGCAGGACTGATCAGCATCTCTTCTAGACTGTCAATCATGCCCACTATCAGACTGTGTTTGGGCAACTGCTCCTTTGTCCTGTCCAAACTAGGGATCAGTCTGACAGCCAATGGATGAAGTACAGAGGTGCAGATTGATTAAAGACACTAAAATATAGATTTTTTTTCTGTTTTGTCACCGGTACTGTGAAACTGCAAGGGATCAATGACACAGCGTGCTTAAAGGTCTAGAAGCAGACACTCACATACCCCACACATTCCATATGACTGCATATTCATATGTGAGTGTCTCTGTATATTATATTTACCTCTATATCTACATCTGGATCTATTTCACTATGTTGACTGCTCACATAGTTGACACAGAAGACATTTGTTGAACTTCTGTAACATAAAAAAATGGAAATGATACCTAAAACGTTTTTTTTTTTTTTTGCTGTGGGCATGCCACCTGCACCTCCTACACCCACTGATAATTATATATATACTAACAATGGGATCACACTACAGCTGGAAAGGGGCAAAAACCCACTCCTTGCTGAAGTTCAGTCTTGGAGAAACAAATATTTTCAGGTGTTTGATGCTCAAGATGTTCATCATTGTGAGCTAGAGAGAGAGAGAGAGAGAGAGAGAGAGAGAGAGAGAGAGAACTCTATCTATATCTATATATATGTATATATATATATATATATATATATATATATATATATATATATATATATGTATATACGTACATACACACACACACACATATATATATATGTATATAAATATATATATATATATATATATATATATATATATATATATATATAGAGAGAGAGAGAGAGAGAGATACAGAGAGATCACACAAGACTATATTCAAGGCACAGTCTAGGTGAAGACATTACCCAAAACTAAAAGAGAATAAACTCACAAAACAGAGAAGATAAATTAAGCAAGCAAAGGAGTAGCATTGCTGGAACTTGGTGAGTACCTTCACGAGGTAGACCTTGTTTTTACAAAATCTCACCAAGATGACACTAACATATAGGTTGCATTTTATATAGCATATATCATGGACAGAAGTAGGTTATAAAATAAAAAAGACAGCTGGGTGCACAAGTCCTACGATAAAAAGTGCCCAATCCCAGTAGGTGCACTGGTGCCAGGACTGGAAAACATGACAGCATAGAATCTTCAAGACACACAAAGATTCCTACAATATTTCTACAATGGGGCTAGGCCGGGTTAAGGTGGAAACTGCCCCCCTATTGTAGAAGGAAGTAGTAGTCCACAATAATCACAAAAACTGATAGGCCACCAAAGAGCCATAAAGACAATAGTGTGGAATATTGACAATAAGAAAGAAATTATGCATTGTAACTATTTTGCAAGATGCCAAGAATTTCTGGACAGAAGATATATACAAAGATTAAGAGAGAAAATAGAGGAAAGAAAAATACTTACAAAAGAAAATCTTCAAAATTTTCAAATGCAAACTTGGGTTCGTTAATACAACAGATTCATGAAAAACATTATGTAGACCAAGACACCTTGGGCTATTTGGAAACAGAAGCTACTGAGGAAGTGTGAAAATATAAAGAGGAAAATATAAAGATTTTTGAAAGTTATAAAAAAGAAATATGGACATGGGAATGAAATGGAGATATGATATAGAGCAATATTTATGCAAAGGAGAAAGCCATTTTAATCAATATAAAAAGCAGCCCTAAACATATTTGAAGACAAATACATGCAAAGGCACGCAGATATGGAAAATTTAAGAATATAAAAAATAAAATCAGAAAGGGAGAATGTAGAACATAGGATACATAAAGTAGAAGATAAAAAAGAATGGAAGCTGAAGTCATGGAATACTTGAGGTGTACAAAGTCCATCACTGGTTATATCCAGTCGATGGAGCAATGAGTCCCCCAATTAAGGAGAAACAGGAGGCACAGGAGACTTCTGAAGAAGACATATAGACATGGGGAAGAAAAACAGATGTAATATGGTGCAATATTTATTCAAAGGAGAAAGCAAAACTAATCAATACAAAAAGAACAGCACCAAAGATATCTGAAGAAAAATACAAAGTCATATGGATATGGAAAACATTAAAATACAAAAAATAAGAAAACAAAGTGGGAAAGTAGAAAAGAGCGTTAGTAATGGAGAGGTTAATGAAACAGAAACCGAGGTTATTGATTACCTGTGAAGTGAAGAATTTAGTGTAGAAAATCTAACTCTGATAACACGACAGCAGGATAGAATAATTAAGAAGAAACCAGTAGAGTTAGAAACATCTGATCGGGTGCCATATGAAGATACTTTGGAGCCTTCAGTAGGAAAAAAGTACAAAAGTTCAGTTGGAGTTGTAGAGCAAGGGAAAGAACAGGAAACTATGGCAACTCTGACACAGTCAATATCGTGGAGTGATAGGCCAGTGAGTTCCCATATGAAAGAGCCACAGACAACACAGGATGAAAGTGATGAGAGCAGGGCAAAGGAAGATGCTCTGGAAATTTCTGTAGAATGCCTGCAGGAAATGGAGAACAAAGAATGTGCCCTCAGTTTAGAAGAAAATTATCTAAAGGAAGAGTTGCTTGATTTAATACAGATGGATAGACATGCTGGACAAGCCACGCTGCTTATGAGGCGGCTTGCACCTGTCACCCCTGGGCTTCCGGATATTGGCAAAGGCTCTTGCCACCCCCTTAGTGCCTTTTTTAGGCAAGGCTCAAATTCTAAACCTACCACCCTAGAACACCAAAAAGGAAAAAAACTAAGGGTAATGCTGCTCAATGCCAGAAGTCTCAATCTCAAGATGCACGCACTCGAGGCCCTTCTCAATATGGAGAACATCGATGTCTGTGCTGTGACAGAAACCTGGTTCAAGGCTCCTGAGAGCACCCCAGCACTAACAGGTTTCACCTCATATCATGCGTTCCAGCCCCAAAATCCGGACAACACCAAGAAAGGAGGGGGGTGTCCATATTCATAAAGGACACCCACACCTCAAGGTTGGTGGCAACGCACGATGCATCGGAGACCATCCAGGTGCAATTAACCATAGGCAAGACTGCTCTGCAATTTGTAGCATGTTACAGGCCACCCTCTCAAACTCAGGAACCTCACATGGCCTTCCTGAAAACATTGGAGGGGATAAATGTATCTCCAAACACCATCATACTAGGTGACTTCAACTACCCTAATATAGACTGGGAACACTACTCAAGCCCGAACACTCTAACCCAAAGATTCCTGGAGTTCATAAACTCAAATGCTATGGAACAACTAGTCACCATCCCCACAAGAGGAGAAAACATACTTGATCTCATCATCACGAACATGGGATCAAAATGTTCAACACCGGAAGTATACCCCTCACTGGTGAGATCAGATCATAAACTAATCTCGCTGGAGGTCCTCATCCCGCCCCACCTGAAACAAAAAGACCACAGTGAAAAACTTCTCAAAGCCGATTTCACACTTCTAAAAACTAGTGTGGTCTCCTTTAAGGCCCCTGAGCCAGTGGTAAACATTACTCAAACCGCTGAATCACTTACAAATGCCTTCTACCAGCACGTACAGGACTGCATGGATCAGGCAATCCCAAACAAAACTAAGACTCTCTGTACCAAAGGCAAGCATCCAGTCTAGTGGACCCCAGCCATAAACAAGCTCTACAACAAAAGGAGGAAGCTACTACAAGATAGAGCAAAATCCTTGAAAGGTATGACACCTTTGATCATTATAAGTAAAAAACTAAGAGCTCTCATAAAATCATCCAAGGCAAATTTTGAAAGAAAAATCGCCAAAGACTCTAAAGACAATCATAAGGCCTTCTTTAGCTATGTTAGAAACCTAGGAGGAAACTCCCAGATATGCTCAGAATTAGGTCAAAATGATTTGAAAATTACTGAACCTACACACATTGCCAACATTCTGGCTGACAGGTTCAGTGCAAACTTCTCCCCCCCCCCAAAAGGAGAGATATCTATTCCAGAGGATTGTAGCCCCCCAAACATCTCCAACGCCCAGGTGAGAACTGCCCTCACTAAGGCAAAAAACACAGCATCCATGGGAACAGATGGTGTCCACGGCTGTGTGCTTCACGAACTCAACGAGGAATTAAACCCACAGTTAGGACAGCTGTTTAATCTTAGCCTCACCTCAGGATACGTACCCAAGGAGTGGCACACGGCGACTGTGGTCCCACTTCATAAGGGCGGTGCCTCCACAGACCCTGGAAATTACCACCCCATTAGCTTGACAAGCCTTATCTGCAAAGCCATGGAGAGGATCATAATGGAACTCATAAATAAAGACATAGGGAACTTGCAGACTTTGGATCCAACCCAGTTTGGCTTTGTCAAAGGCAGATCCTGCCTCTTAAACTTGGTTGACTTTTTCGAGACAGTCACCAAGGCCATTGATGAGGAAAGGCAGTCCATACAGCCTACCTCGACCTGGCAAAGGCCTTCGACACAATACCCCACTCAGGTATCATCGAAAAACTCACCAGCTTGAATGTAAACCCATACATCACAAGATGGGTTGCAAACTGGCTAAGTGACAGAACCCACAGGGTCAGAGTTGCTGGAGCCATGTCAGACTCAAAGCCTGTCACAAGTGGTGTCCCACAGGGCTCAGTCCTGGGTCCACTCTTGTTTGGCATCTACTTTTCTGAAGTACAAGCAAACACAGGAGGGTTATGGCTGACAAAGTTTGCAGATGACTGCAAACTGGGAGCCATAGTCGAAAACACATCTGACACAGATATCCTCCAGAAGGGCCTCACAGAAATGGATAACTGGTGCCATAGCCATGGCCTGAAGTTAAACGCCAAAAAATGCATAGTCATACCCTTCGGGAAAAACAAGGTTACCCCTAGCTACCATATAGGTGGCAATCCACTGAGCACAGAAAACATCATCAGGGATCTGGGGACCCAGGTTGACAGTAGCCTTTCGTTTGACACTCATGTTGCTAAAGTAGTTAGGAAAACCTTCTATATCGCCCACCTGATCATGAAGGGATTCACATCTAGATCAAGGGAGGTCATCGTCCCATTGTACTCATCACTCATTAGACCTATGATTTGAGTATAGTGCCCCGTTCGGAATGTATCTGACCAGACACCTGCTGCAGCTTGAAAGGCCCCAAAAGTTCCTCACCAAAAGTGGTAGATGCCAACAGTGCCCATACATTATTAATAAACAAACAATACAGATAGATAGTAGAGACAAATGTATTAAAAGTGAAAATCATTACAATTGTGAAAGTAAGGGTATTGTATACATGGCTATTTGTCAGAAATGTCAGTCGTTTTACATAGGTAAAACGGAACGATGTTTAAAAAGAAGAATTTATGAGCATAATTATGACATTTTGAAAGCGAAGAGTACAAATGCCTTATATAAACACACAACCACATGTCCCGAATATAGGTTCCTATTTTTTGTACTTGATCAAGTTTTGCCAGATATTAGGGGTGGGTTATGGGAGGAAATATTGGAATCAAAAGAATTATGGTGGCAAGTTTATTTGGATTCCAACACCAAACCAGGTCTAAATGATTTCCTTACCATAACACCCCTATTAAAAATAAGAGCCAATAAGATATAGGAAAAATTGTTGTAATGTTTAAAACTGACACTAGAGGGCATTATTTCATTAAATAAACCACTTATTAAATTAAAATACAAACAAACCAAATAGCTTGTTTTTAGGTAGTACATTTTTAACATATACATGTGTTTTTAAATTTAAATTTATATTTAAATAAATATTTATATGACTATTTTTAAAGGATGGATGAATCAAATATTGTATGTTTATAACATTATTTATGAATATGTTTTAACTAAGCACTTGAAAAGTGAGCAAACATTTTATATAATAGTTGCTTTCATGTATTTCCCTGAATGGCATTAATATTCATGAGATTTCCCAATGGGATAGGAGGTTTTAAATAATTAAGCAAGGTGATTGGACAATTTACATAAGCAGATTAGTATATAACTGTATTAATTAATTAAAGCATTGTCTGATGAAGTCCTATATGTAAGGACGAAAACGCATGGAGTTGATTCTAGTTTTTTAAAAAATAGCGTTAACAACAGAATTTGTGTTTGATTTTGATTTGTGAACCTGAATGGTTTAATAAACTGCTGGGACGGATTTCGAACGTTTGCAGGCACTGTTTTTTCATTTTCTTGGTTGGTCGAGTGCTGATACCTGTTTTGGGAGATTACTTGTGAACGGAAGGTTAGCGTTCGTAAACCGAGCTCAGGCAGGATGTCCGGTGAAGCGCAGGAGGAAGGAGGACAAGCCAGGAGGCTTATAGGGCAACTTACTGAATTAATAGACTTGCTAACACCTCTTTGTGCAAGTTTCATCAGCGGAAGTAAGCAATTCGTGGATCGAGTAGAAGAAGCCGTTGAATCAGAAGAACCTAAGGGGAAAAGGAAGAGGGAGCTTATCGGCGTCAACAAAGGAGCCGGCGACCTCCAAATTGGTACTTTATTCAACCCTAATGATACCCCAGGCTGTTTACTTGATGGATCCACGGAGGAGGATTTGGCTAACACTTTTAGTAAAGATTTGGGTGCTAAACCGAAAAGAAAAGCGAAGCCAATTACAGGCTTACCAGGTACTGTTGCCCCTAATACTTATAATGTGCACAAAAAAACGACTTCTGAATGGCTTCAAAAGGACTTTCAATTTAATAATTTTACTTGTAACGATGATGTTATTTATGATGATGTTTCTTACAGTTTGAAATTTAGTAGATTTAACAGTTTATTAACGAAATATAGATTTCTCAGTATTGAAAATGCCTATTTAAGGGAATGCTTAAAAAGGGAGATAGTCCCTAAGGGTTTAAGGGTATACAGATACCCTAATAATGTGCAGATAGGCTCCCATTTTCATAAATGTTTGTTAGATGTATTTAATAAATGTGGTTTAGAGGTTATTCAATTAATTATTAATGAAAATGAAAGTAAACAAATGGAAATGAAAAGTGAAATAGAGTTATTAGATACTTGTATCACAACAGATTTGCTGCATGAAATTAAGGAGGAAAAGGATAAGTACCTCCAAATAAGGAATGAAATAGATAAAAAATGTGAAGAAGTGATACAGCGTAAATTGTCAAAATTAAACAGAGATGTAAAGGAGTATGAAAATCACACCAACTATCCCAAACCAGTATATCAAGGAAATAGGGAGAAAAAATTCAGAAACAAATGGAATAAAAATGTTAATAACACAGTTTTTGAATATAAAAAAGGGACTGGAATGGATGATGGTTGGTTTGGTGAAGATTATGAAGTGGAATTTCCACCTTTAGGTGAAATGAATAATGAGTATGTAAATAATTTTCACGATGGGAGAAATTTTCAGAACCGGGGGGGGAGAAGAGGGAGGGGAAGGTACATGTAGATGCCCCGACCCTTGAGAATAATTATACAGACTCTAACAAAGATATAATAATACAGGATGAAGTTAAACACATTTACAACAATTTTACTATCTATAATTTCAGCAGCCTTATTCTGAATCCTAATCATTTTTCTTTATTTAGTAAAGGGTTGAAGTATATACCTAACAAAAGAAGTGATGACACTCGTACCATCTTAGATGTCAAGTTATTTATGAGAAAAGTTAATTTGGAAGTCATGGTTAATAGGGCTGGTATTACAAGAAAAAGGACTAATGAAAGTGTTTTAAAGAGAAAGTCAATTTTACCCCCCATTGATTCCTCAAATCAAGAATTTTGAGAATTTAATGATTAACACAGTTAGAAAACATTCCAACAAAGGGTGGATCCATTATAATCTCAATAAAGAAGAGATGGAGGTTTTAAACAATTTAAGTAGTAACAATTCACTTAGAATAATGAAGCCGGATAAGGGTGGGGTATTGTCATAATGGACAAAATATTATATGAAGGAAAGTTAAATTCCATTTTGAGTGACAATTATAAGTATGGAGAGGTATCCCTGAATGAAATCAATATAGGCTATCAAAAAATAGATATAATTTTACAAAATTTGGTGTTAGAGAAGGTTATTGATGAAACAACCTATAGATATTTGGAGGTTAAGAAACCAAAGATAGCCTATATTTTCGGGATACCAAAAATCCATAAGGATATGACAAACCCCCCCCTTAGACCCATAGTCTCTGCAGCAGGAGCCAAGACGGGTCCTTTAGCTAAATTTGTTGACCATAAAACTAAACACATTTGGTTAAAAAACAATTTTATATTAAAGGATTCTTGGAACCTATTAGGGGTAATTAAACAGGATATGTATAAGGAAAACTTATTATTCATAACTATAGATGTCATTGACCTCTTTGGATGTATCCCTTTTGGAGAGGGTATGGACATGTTTGAGCAAATGATTTTAGTGATGAAAATTTAAGTTTGGAAGACAAAATAGCAAGTGTGACACTAATGGACACCGTCTTAAAATATAATTACATCATGTTTGACGGTGGTTATTATCAACAAAGGATGGGTGTTGCAATGGGCGCAGTTTGTGCCCCCACATTTGCAAACATTGTTTTAGCCCAATGGGAAGAGCAATTTATAGTTAATTGTAAATTCAAGGAATGTTGGATAAGATATTTCAGATTTTTGGACGACATAGTCATTTTCTGGGTAGAGACACAGGAGAAATTTTCTGAATTCATGGAATATATCAACCAAACAACTACTTTTTTGAAATTTACGTATACTGTAAATAAAGAAAAATTGAAATATTTAGATATAGAAATATATAAAGAAAAGGGTAAATTTCAAAGTAAGGTTTACAGAAAAGACACATATGTAAATTCTTACTTACATTATGAAAGTGCACATCCCCTTTATAGTAAGAAAAATATAGTGAAGGACAATTTGTAAGAGGTTCGAGGATGACATCAGATGAGAAGGATTTTCAGGAAGAATGTAATACCCTCACAAATATGTTTTAGAACGAGGATATCCCATGAGTTTTATAGAGAATTTACGAGAAGAAGTAGAGTTGGGTAGGTTAGATAGGTTTAGACCTATTTTAGATACAAATGTGGGTTCCCAAAGGAATATAGAAATGACTAATCAAGAAATGGTGAGTAACAAGGAGGAAACAGTTAATTACTCAGGGAGCCTGATAGTGGAATATAATAAGTCAAATATCAAATTGAGAGAAATTTTTAAAAAAGAATGGAATAATTTTAGCTCATTAACAGATATAGAAGAAATAACTAAGATGGCACCTAAAATAGTGTACAAAAACCCACCAAATATAGGTAAAATATTGGAAAGAGGTAGTGGTAAATTATCTAAGGGAAACCAACGAAGGAATGGGACATATAGATGTGGTAGATGCCAACAGTGCCCATACATTATTAATAAACAAACAATACAGATAGATAGTAGAGACAAATGTATTAAAAGTGAAAATCATTACAATTGTGAAAGTAAGGGTATTGTATACATGGCTATTTGTCAGAAATGTCAGTCGTTTTACATAGGTAAAACGGAACGATGTTTAAAAAGAAGAATTTATGAGCATAATTATGACATTTTGAAAGCGAAGAGTACAAATGCCTTATATAAACACACAACCACATGTCCCGAATATAGGTTCCTATTTTTTGTACTTGATCAAGTTTTGCCAGATATTAGGGGTGGGTTATGGGAGGAAATATTGGAATCAAAAGAATTATGGTGGCAAGTTTATTTGGATTCCAACACCAAACCAGGTCTAAATGATTTCCTTACCATAACACCCCTATTAAAAATAAGAGCCAATAAGATATAGGAAAAATTGTTGTAATGTTTAAAACTGACACTAGAGGGCATTATTTCATTAAATAAACCACTTATTAAATTAAAATACAAACAAACCAAATAGCTTGTTTTAGGTAGTACATTTTAACATATACATGTGTTTTAAATTTAAATTTATATTTAAATAAATATTTATATGACTATTTTTAAAGGATGGATGAATCAAATATTGTATGTTTATAACATTATTTATGAATATGTTTTAACTAAGCACTTGAAAAGTGAGCAAACATTTTATATAATAGTTGCTTTCATGTATTTCCCTGAATGGCATTAATATTCATGAGATTTCCCAATGGGATAGGAGGTTTTAAATAATTAAGCAAGGTGATTGGACAATTTACATAAGCAGATTAGTATATAACTGTATTAATTAATTAAAGCATTGTCTGATGAAGTCCTATATGTAAGGACGAAAACGCAGGTTGATTCTTGTTTTTAAAATAGCGTTAACAATAGAATTTGTGTTTGATTTTGATTTGTGAACCTGAATGGTTTAATAAACTGCTGGGACGGATTTCGAACGTTTGCAGGCACTGTTTTTTCATTTCCTCACCAAAAGGATAAAGGGTCTCAAAAATATGTCTTATGCTGCCCGACTGAAGGAACTCCAGCTCTATTCAGTCTCATACCGCTTGCTCAGAGGTGACCTGTGCCTGACATATAAGGCAATGTCAAACCCAGATTTGATGAATATGCTTCACCTCAAAAAATCTAGATCCCTCAGAACCACAAGGGCGGGAGACTTAAACCTTGACACGGTTATAAATAGAACGTGCTGGAGGGACAGATTCATCACCCAGAGACTCCCTGTGCTGTGGAACAAAATCCCGGTACATGTGAGGCAGAGCACCTCGCTGGCCTTGTTCAAGAGGAATCTTGACCAATGGATGGGATATCGCAGATATACCCCAGGGATTACTTCAGTGTCACTGCTTGACAGAGGCACAGCAAAATGATAGGCATAGTTTTATTCAAACTAAAGGGGTGGCGAAAGCCGCATAACTATGGGCTAGGCTTATAAATGCCCTTGGGCAGATAGCCTAGTATGAACCTATGAACCTATGAACAACATACAGTCCCCTTAGTATGGAAAGAGTGAACCTGGTAAAATTTTACTGTTCTTTTTTAGTGAAACACAAAGATTTTATCAATGTGTTAAATAAAATACCATGTATCTTATACAAAAAGGGCAGGGATATTAAAGATATGTTGGTACATGGGAGGTTTATGCCACCCATGGATGTTATTACAAGAAATAGCAATACTGTAGGTATTATATCTTGTGACAAATGTTGTGGGACAGAAGGGATAATATATGCCATAAGATGCATCTGCAATAAATTTTATATAGGGGAAGGTAAAAGGGCTTTTAAAAGACTGCAGGAGCACCTGAGAAATATAAAGAAATCTAGAGTAGAGAGCCATGTTGCTATGCATTTTAAAATGTATAACAATAATCTAGAAGGGCTACAAGCCATTGTTTTAGAACAAGTTTGTGCTGGAAGATTTGCTGATGTGAATATAAGGAAGAGATTGTTATATAAAGAATCAGTTTTGATATTAAAATATGATACAGTGATCCCTGGAGATCTCAATACCAAATAAAATTTTTTATATAACAAATTAATTATTTAATTATTTTAGGTAATAATGTGATAATTATTGGTAGTATACTAGGTGCTGAGTTTTTCTGTAATTATGTACTCTGAAAAGGCTGAAGAGCTGAGGCACTAGAGAGAGAGATATTTACTGAATAAACTTTTTCTGGGTTTCCTGGCTTCATGGTGTTTCTATATTGTCATCTTTTGGTGTTGTGAAGTGTTTCTTCATAAAGTAGTTGAACCCTTTACTGTCTGATAATCTGCCATCAAATCTTGACCTCCATTACATACACAAAGAAAGAAAAGAGAATATGCTTTATAAGGACTTTTAACAAGGCTAACAACCACAACATAAATACCATAAGCTAGAACTTAAACAGTGATAATGGAACTTGGTAGGTCAGTAGAGTGGTAAAGCCATCCAAGAGGAGAGACGAAGTTGCCAAACCTGGAGATGAAGAAAACTGTCAATAGAAAGCATACTGTGTAGATTCTCGAATGACAAAATAGTCTAAAAAGATGGCTAATGGAAGTATAGTGAGAGAAGGTCTAGTTCAGTAGTTGGGTTACAACCACATAAGGGAACACAATGACAGTGATCTTTATTGAGTGGGCACCGTTTAATTAGAAGACTGAATTTAGGGTAGGTGGGGATGAAGTTTAGTTGAGGGGGCAAAGACTGACATATTTTATGAGCAAGTACCAGGAATGAATGTTACAAATATTGAAGAGTATATAAGCGATTTTAGCTCATTTATGGTACCTACATTTATTAAATATTAATAGTCTTCTCAAGTGCTGCATTTTGTTGTAATGTCAGAGGGAACTTCATTTTCTCAATGGCCGTAAGCACACCACTTGGGGGAGTGGTGCCTCTATTGGACTGAATGACGTTTCTGAGTGGTTGGGATGACAGATGTAAAGTTATAATGAGTCAAGCATTTCAATAGCCAGCAATAAAAATAAGGGAAGTTGTCCAGATTAATTGATTTGTAAAAAAAGGGATGCCAAAGGAAAGGTAGTCATTTGTCTGAATAGCAGTCAATTAACTTTGGATGGGTCACAGCAGATATGTTTATTTTGTCTGAAAGTGACATAAAAATTGCTAATATTATTTCAAGGGGTTTATAGAGTAACAATATTCCTTTTAGAAGCTGGGGCACTGATGGGGTGTTTGTATGTCATTTGAGATAGAAGGAACACTTTCACTGAGGCATATCTAACTCTGCTTTAGAGGAAGTGAAAGATATTTTCCCCCCTTAAATGTAACTTTGTTTTGGCTTTGGAAAAGTGAGTGTTTCTATAAGTTTAGGCCAAAGTTTTGCCAAATATGTAAGTACCTGTAATGTTGAACTGTCTCAGTAAGAGTTTTGTTTTTACGTACAATAGACCAAATGGATGGATTTTGGCAAATAATTTGAGATGTGCATAATAATCATGGCCTTAGTATTTTTGTTAATGAGTAGGAGTTTAAGTCAATGTGAAAGAAGGTTGAAGGCATGTTCAAGGGCAGATTTTATGTCAGTCAAACAGTGATTAAATCTATAAACCACCATTCTGTCTACATACTGTATTTTGGGAAGGTAGGGGAGCTTTGAAGAAAGCATATTAATGAATAAGGAAAATAGTAGGGGAAGAGATTTGATCCCTGGAGGCTTCTTTAAGGAGGGTGCGATGAGGAGGTGACTGCTCCTGTTTGAACCTTACGTTTCTATTTGACAAGAAGGATTTAAACATTTGTGGAGAATAGGCACTACAGTCTGTGTGGAGATGGGAGTTCATAAGGACCGTTGTGTCTAAAGCATTTGTTAGGTCAGTGAATACTGCCTCTGTTAGTAGAACTGTACTCATATTTTGAACAATGTTTTCTGTGAGGGAATAAGTAGTAGTCATTGTACGTTTGCCTATCCAGAAGCCATGCTAGTGTCTGGTTAATCTCCTGTAAGTGAAGATGTCATCATCTTTTCAGTTGTAAACTTGTTTTTTTTTTTTTTTTAATGAATGAATTTATTTATTTTTTGAGTGTAAGTAACATGGAGACTGGTCTTTGAGATGGGTTTAACTAATGCTGCTTCTGTTGACTGGGCAGATACTTATTAGTGAAGTAATAGTTGCCTGGTGAATGAGGAGTAGTACACTGGATTCTTGGCAGATGACCCTGATATGGAGGCCATTAACTGCTGCAGAAATGCCTGAGTGATCTTTATCTAGTAGGGCATGCAGATCTCTGCTTTGTATTATATTGAAGTAGAATGCCAAGTGGACTCATTTAGTAAAAGCAATACATGGCATGTGGTAGGCAGTTATGGGGTGGAGACAGGAATAGAAAAGTATTCCTTGAAATCAGAATTCTGATTTTTCACTGGGATAGTAGGACATCCAGACTATAATGATTCTAGAGCTACAACAAAATGGACTGAATTGCTAACCTTATTGATTTGGTCTACTGTTGTGCCTGAATTATCATTCCTGTGGCTTGCTTGATTTATACAACTGGATGGAACCCTCCTCACAAATGTTATAGTTCTGGCTTAATAATAAGTAACCATATGGAAAGACAAATGGCTGGAAGGTATTCAGCAATTTCTTTGATAATTCTACATAGCATTTTAACTGAACAGGGAGTCTAACCACTCAGCAAAGCTATCATATTCTAATAAAAGCCTTATTTTCATGCAAATAAACTTCATAGCTATTTTAAAGAAAATTATTTTCTTTGTTAACCAGCAGAAAGTGACTATTTACATACTTGAAATTCACTACCATAACCGAATCTGATGAGGTTTAGAAGAATCTGGTGCTTACATTAAAGCCCTTTGGGCCTATTCATTTGCAAGTCATAAACCACAGATTAGATGCAGATCTTTTGGGAAGACGTCCAACACATATGCTGCTGCATGTTGACCCTTACTCCTCTTTTAATCCAACTAGGCCCAAGATATTGCATTTCTACTGATGCACTAAGTTATCAAACTTCATTTGTAAGCACTAGATAATTTATTGTTGTTGACATCCTACTGGCATGCAAGGCATTGACTTCTATAGCTTGTAGTGACAGTGACATTAAAGAAATGCCATTTTTACTGACCTTTTTTTTAATGACTTGTTTGCTTTTGACTGGAAAACTGTATTTTTTTCTGGAGTTGAG
>NC_056729.1:224548322-224590822 GCF_019279795.1 Protopterus annectens | reverse complement strand
GGAAGATGCTCTGGAAATTTCTGTAGAATGCCTGCAGGAAATGGAGAACAAAGAATGTGCCCTCAGTTTAGAAGAAAATTATCTAAAGGAAGAGTTGCTTGATTTAATACAGATGGATAGACATGCTGGACAAGCCACGCTGCTTAAGGGACGGCTTGCATCTGTCACCCTGGGCTTCCGGATATTGGCAAAGGCTCTTGCCACCCCTTAGTGCCTTTTTAGGCAAGGCTCAAATTCTAAACCTACCACCCTAGAACACCAAAAGGAAAAAACTAAGGGTAATGCTGCTCAATGCCAGAAGTCTCAATCTCAAGATGCACGCACTCGAGGCCCTTCTCAATATGGAGAACATCGATGTCTGTGCTGTGACAGAAACCTGGTTCAAGGCTCCTGAGAGCACCCCAGCACTAACAGGTTTCACCTCATATCATGCGTTCCGGCCCCAAAATCCGGACAACACCAAGAAAGGAGGGTGTCCATATTCATAAAGGACACCCACACCTCAAGGTTGGTGGCAACGCACGATGCATCGGAGACCATCCAGGTGCAATTAACCATAGGCAAGACTGCTCTGCAATTTGTAGCATGTTACAGGCCACCCTCTCAAACTCAGGAACCTCACATGGCCTTCCTGAAAACATTGGAGGGATAAATGTATCTCCAAACACCGTCATACTAGGTGACTTCAACTACCCTAATATAGACTGGGAACACTACTCAAGCCTGAACACTCTAACCCAAAGATTCCTGGAGTTCATAAACTCAAATGCCATGGAACAACTAGTCACCATCCCCACAAGAGGAGAAAACATACTTGATCTCATCATCACGAACATGGGATCAAAATGTTCAACACCGAAGTATACCCCTCACTGGTGAGATCAGATCATAAACTAATCTCGCTGGAGGTCCTCATCCAACCCCCACCTGAAACAACAAAGACCACAGTGAAAAACTTCTCAAAAGCCGATTTCACACTTCTAAAAACTAGTGTGGTCTCCTTTAAGGCCCCTGAGCCAGTGGTAAACATTACTCAAACCGCTGAATCACTTACAAATGCCTTCTACCAGCACGTACAGGACTGCATGGATCAGGCAATCCCAAACAAAACTAAGACTCTCTGTACCAAAGGCAAGCATCCAGTCTAGTGGACCCCAGCCATAAACAAGCTCTACAACAAAAGGAGGAAGCTACTACAAGATAGAGCAAAATCCTTGAAAGGTATGACACCTTTGATCATTATAAGTAAAAAACTAAGAGCTCTCATAAAATCATCCAAGGCAAATTTTGAAAGAAAAATCGCCAAGGACTCTAAAGACAATCATAAGGCCTTCTTTAGCTATGTTAGAAACCTAGGAGGAAACTCCCAAATATGCTCAGAATTAGGTCAAAATGATTTGAAAATTACTGAACCTACACACATTGCCAACATACTGGCTGACAGGTTCAGTGAAAACTTCTCCCCCCCCCCCAAAAGGAGAGATATCTATTCCAGAGGATTGTAGCCCCCCAAACATCTCCAACGCCCAGGCGAGAACTGCCCTCACTAAGGAAAAAAACACAGCATCCATGGGAACAGATGGTGTCCACGGCTGTGTGCTTCACGAACTCAACGAGGAATTAAACCCACAGTTAGGACAGCTGTTTAATCTTAGCCTCACCTCAGGATACGTACCCAAGGAGTGGCACACGGCGACTGTGGTCCCACTTCATAAGGGCGGTGCCTCCACAGACCCTGGAAATTACCGCCCCATTAGCTTGACAAGCCTTATCTGCAAAGCCATGGAGAGGATCATAATGGAACTCATAAATAAAGACATGGGAACTTGCAGACTTTGGATCCAACCCAGTTTGGCTTTGTCAAAGGCAGATCCTGCCTCTTAAACTTGGTTGACTTTTTCGAGACAGTCACCAAGGCCATTGATGAGGGAAAGGCAGTCCATACAGCCTACCTCGACCTGGCAAAGGCCTTGACACAATACCCCACTCAGGTATCATCGAAAAACTCACCAGCTTGAATGTAAACCCATACATCACAAGATGGGTTGCAAACTGGCTAAGTGACAGAACCCACAGGGTCAGAGTTGCTGGAGCCATGTCAGACTCAAAGCCTGTCACAAGTGGTGTCCCACAGGGCTCAGTCCTGGGTCCACTCTTGTTTGGCATCTACTTTTCTGAAGTACAAGCAAACACAGGAGGGTTATGGCTGACAAAGTTTGCAGATGACTGCAAACTGGGCCATAGTCGAAAACACATCTGACACAGATATCCTCCAGAAGGGCCTCACAGAAATGGATAACTGGTGCCATAGCCATGGCCTGAAGTTAAACGCCAAAAAATGCATAGTCATACCCTTCGGGAAAAACAAGGTTACCCCTAGCTACCATATAGGTGGCAATCCACTGAGCACAGAAAACGTCATCAGGGATCTGGGGACCCAGGTTGACAGTAGCCTCGCTTGACACTCATGTTGCTAAAGTAGTTAGGAAAACCTTCTATATCGCCCACCTGATCATGAAGGGATTCACATCTAGATCAAGGGAGGTCATCGTCCCATTGTACTCATCACTCATTAGACCTATGATTTGAGTATAGTGCCCCGTTCGGAATGTATCTGACCAGACACCTGCTGCAGCTTGAAAGGCCCCAAAAGTTCCTCACCAAAAGGATAAAGGGTCTCAAAAATATGTCTTATGCTGCCCGACTGAAAGAACTCCAGCTCTATTCAGTCTCATACCGCTTGCTCAGAGGTGACCTGTGCCTGACATATAAGGCAATGTCAAACCCAGATTTGATGAATATGCTTCACCTCAAAAAATCTAGATCCCTCAGAACCACAAGGGCGGGAGACTTAAACCTTGACACGGTTATAAATAGAACGTGCTGGAGGGACAGATTCATCACCCAGAGACTCCCTGTGCTGTGGAACAAAATCCCGGTACATGTGAGGCAGAGCACCTCGCTGGCCTTGTTCAAGAGGAATCTTGACCAATGGATGGGATATCGCAGATATACCCCAGGGATTACTTCAGTGTCACTGCTTGACAGAGGCACAGCAAAATGATAGGCATAGTTTTTATTCAAACTAAAGGGGTGGCAAAAGCCACATAACTATGGGCTAGGCTTATAAATGCCCTTGGGCAGATAGCCTAGTATGAACCTATGAACCTATGAACCTATGAACAACATACAGTCCCCTTAGTATGGAAAGAGTGAACCTGGTAAAATTTTACTGTTCTTTTTTAGTGAAACACAAAGATTTTATCAATGTGTTAAATAAAATACCATGTATGTTATACAAAAAGGGCAGGGATATTAAAGATATGTTGGTACATGGGAGGTTTATGCCACCCATGGATGTTATTACAAGAAATAGCAATACTGTAGGTATTATATCTTGTGACAAATGTTGTGGGACGGAAGGGATAATATATGCCATAAGATGCATCTGCAATAAATTTTATATAGGGGAAGGTAAAAGGGCTTTTAAAAGACTGCAGGAGCACCTGAGAAATATAAAGAAATCTAGAGTAGAGAGCCATGTTGCTATGCATTTTAAAATGTATAACAATAATCTAGAAGGGCTACAAGCCATTGTTTTAGAACAAGTTTGTGTTGGAAGATTTGCTGATGTGAATATAAGGAAGAGATTGTTATATAAAGAATCAGTTTTGATATTAAAATATGATACAGTGATCCCTGGAGATCTCAATACCAAATAATTTTTTTTATATAATAAATTAATTATTTAATTATTTTAGGTAATAATGTGATAATTATTGGTAGTATACTAGGTGCTGAGTTTTTCTGTAATTATGTACTCTGAAAAGGCTGAAGAGCTGAGGCACTAGAGAGAGAGATATTTACTGAATAAACTTTTTCTGGGTTTCCTGGCTTCATGGTGTTTCTATATTATCATCTTTTGGTGTTGTGAAGTGTTTCTTCATAAAGTAGTTGAACCCTTTACTGTCTGATAATCTGCCATCAAATCTTGACCTCCATTACATACACAAAGAAAGAAAAGAGAATATGCTTTATAAGGACTTTTAACAAGGCTAACAACCACAACATAAATACCATATGCTAGAACTTAAACAGTGATAATGGAACTTGGTAGGTCAGTAGAGTGGTAAAGCCATCCAAGAGGAGAGACGAAGTTGCCAAACCTGGAGATGAAGAAAACTGTCAATAGAAAACATACTGTGTAGATTCTCGAATGACAAAATAGTCTAAAAAGATGGCTAATGGAAGTATAGTGAGAGAGGGTCTAGTTCAGTAGTTGGGTTACAACCACATAAGGGAACACAATGACAGTGATCTTTATTGAGTGGGCACCGTTTAATTAGAAGACTGAATTTAGGGTAGGTGGGGATGAAGTTTAGTTGAGGGGGCAAAGACTGACATATTTTATGAGCAAGTACCAGGAATGAATGTTACAAATATTGAATAGTATATAAGCGATTTTAACTCATTTATGGTACCTACATTTATTAAATATTAATAGTCTTCTCAAGTGCTGAATTTTGTTGTAATGTCAGAGGGAACTTCATTTTCTCAATGGCCGTAAGCACACCACTTGGGGGAGTGGTGCCTCTATTGGACTGAATGATGTTTCTGAGTGGTTGTGATGACAGATGTAAAGTTATAATGAGTCAAGCATTTCAATAGCCAGCAATAAAAATAAGGGAAGTTGTCCAGATTAATTGATTTGTAAAAAAAGGGATGCCAAAGTAAATGTAGTCATTTGTCTGAATAGCAGTCAATTAACTTTAGATGGGTCACAGCAGATATGTTTATTTTGTCTGAAAGTGACATAAAAATTGCTAATATTATTTCAAGGGGTTTATAGAGTAACAATATTCCTTTTAGAAGCTGGGGCAATGATGGGGTGTTTGTATGTCATTTGAGATAGAAGGAACACTTTCACTGAGGCATATCTAACTCTGCTTTAGAGGAAGTGAAAGATATTTTTCCCCCTTAAATGTAACTTTGTTTTGGCTTTGGAAAAGTGAGTGTTTCTATAAGTTTAGGCCAAGGTTTTGCCAAATATGTAAGTACCTGTAATGTTGAACTGTCTCAGTAAGAGTTTTGTTTTTACGTACAATAGTCCAAATGGATGGATTTTGGCAAATAATTTGAGATGTGCATAATAATCATGGCCTTAGTATTTTTGTTAATGAGTAGGAGTTTAAGTCAATGTGAAAGAAGGTTGAAGGCATGTTCAAGGGCAGATTTTATGTCAGTCAAACAGTGATTAAATCTATAAACCACCATTCTGTCTACATACTGTATTTTGGGAAGGTAGGGGAGCTTTGACGAAAGCATATTAATGAATAAGGAAAATAGTAGGGGAAGAGATTTGATCCCTGGAGGATTCTTTAAGGAGGGTGCGATGAGGAGGTGACTGCTCCTGTTTGAACCTTAAGTTTCTATTTACTAAGAAGGATTTAAACATTTGTGGAGAATAGGTACTACAGACTGTGTGGAGATGGGAGTTCATAAGGACCGTTGTGTCTAAAGCATTTGTTAGGTCAGTGAATACTGCCTCTGTTAGTAGAACTGTACTCATATTTTGAACAATGTTTTCTGTGAGGGAATAAGTAGTAGTCATTGTACGTTTGCCTATCCAGAAGCCATGCTAGTGTCTGGTTAATCTCCTGTAAGTGAAGATGTCATCATCTTTTCAGTTGTAAACTTGTTTTTTTTTTTTTTTGTTTTTTTTTAATGAATGAATTAATTTATTTTTTGAGTGTAAGTAACATGGAGATTGGTCTTTGAGATGGGTTTAACTAATGCTGCTTCTGTTGACTGGGCAGATACTTATTAGTGAAGTAATAGTTGCCTGGTGAATGAGGAGTAGTACACTGGATTCTTGGCAGATGACCCTGATATGGAGGCCATTAACTGCTGCAGAAATGCCTGAGTGATCTTTATCTAGTAGGGCATGCAGATCTGTGCTTTGTATTATATTGAAGTAGAATGCCGAGTGGACTCATTTAGTAAAAGCAATACATGGCATGTGGTAGGCAGTTATAGGGTGGAGACAGGAATAGAAAAGTATTCCTTGAAATCAGAATTCTGATTGTTCACTGGGATAGTAGGACATCCAGACTATAATGATTCTAGAGCTACAACAAACTGGACTGAATTGCTAACCTTATTGATTTGGTCTACTGTTGTGCCTGAATTATCATTCCTGTGGCTTGCTTGATTTATACAACTGGATGGAACCCTCCTCACAAATGTTATAGTTCTGGCTTAATAATAAGTAACCATATGGAAAGACAAATGGCTGGAAGGTATTCAGCAATTTCTTTGATAATTCTACATAGCATTTTAACTGAACAGGGAGTCTAACCACTCAGCAAAGCTATCATATTCTAATAAAAGCCTTATTTTCATGCAAATAAACTTCATAGCTATTTTAAAGAAAATTATTTTCTTTGTTAACCAGCAGAAAGTGACTATTGACATACTTGAAATTCACTACCATAACCGAATCTGATGAGGTTTAGAAGAATCTGATGCTTACATTAAAGCCCTTTGGGCCTATTCATTTGCAAGTCATAAACCACAGATTAGATGCAGATCTTTTGGGAAGACGTCCAACACATATGCTGCTGCATGTTGACCCTTACTCCCTCTTTTAATCCAACTAGGCCCAAGATATTGCATTTCTAATGATGCACTAAGTTATCAAACTTCTTTTGTAAGCACTAGATAATTTATTGTTGTTGACATCCTACTGGCATGCAAGGCATTGACTTCTATAGCTTGTAGTGACAGTGACATTAAAGAAATGCCATTTTTACTGACCTTTTTTTTAATGACTTGTTTGCTTTTGACTGGAAAACTGTATTTTTTTCTGGAGTTGAGTATCACAAGTCATGCTTTTTTAAATGAGTCATGACTTGCAGGACTGATCAGCATCTCTTCTAGACTGTCAATCATGCCCACTATCAGACTGTGTTTGGGCAACTGCTCCTTTTGTCCTGGCCAAACTAGGGAATCAGTCTGACAGCCAATGGATGAAGTACAGAGGTGCAGATTGATTAAAGACACTAAAATATAGATTTTTTTTCTGTTTTGTCACCGGTACTGTGAAACTGCAAGGGATCAATGACACAGCATGCTTAAAGGTCAAGAAGCAGACACTCACATACCCCACACATTCCATATGACTGCATATTCATATGTGAGTGTCTCTGTATATTATATTTACCTCTATATCTACATCTGGATCTATTTCACTATGTTGACTGCTCACATAGTTGAAACAGAAGACATTTGTTGAACTTCTGTAACATAAAAAAATGGAAATGATACCTAAAACGTTTTTTTTTTTTTGGTGTGGGCATGCCACCTGCACCTCCTACACCCACTGATAATTATATATACTAACAATGGGATCACACTACAGCTGGAAAGGGGCAAAAACCCACTCCTTGCTGAAGTTCAGTCTTGGAGAAACAAATATTTTCAGGTGTTTGATGTTCAAGATGTTCATCTTTGTGAGCTAGAGAGAGAGAGAGAGAGAGAGAGAGAGAGAGAGAGAGAACTCTATCTACATATATATATATATATATATATATATATATATATATATATATATATACATATATATATATATATATATACATACACACACACATATATATATATATATATATTTATATATAGAGAGAGAGAGAAAGAGAGAGAGATACAGAGAGATCACACAAGACTATATTCAAGGCACAGTCTAGGTGAAGACATTCCCCAAAACTAAAAGAGAATAAACTCACAAAACAGATAAGATAAATTAAGCAAGCAAAGGAGTAGCATTGCTGGAACTTGGTGAGTACCTTCACGAGGTAGACCTTGTTTTTACAAAATCTCACCAAGATGACACTAACATAAAGGCTGCATTTTATATAGCAAATATCATGGACAGAAGTATGTTATAAAATAAAAAAGACAGCTGGGTGCACAAGTCCTACGATAAAAAGTGCCCAATCCCAGTAGGTGCACTGGTGCCAGGACTGGAAAACATGACAGCATAGAATCTTCAAGACACACAAAGATTCCTACAATATTTCTACAATGGGGCTAGGCCGGGTTAAGGTGGAAACTGCCCCCCTATTGTAGAAGGAAGTAGTAGTCTACAATAATCACAAAAACTGATAGGCCACCAAAGAGCCATAAAGACAATAGTGTGGAATATTGACGATAAGAAAGAAATTATGCATTGTAACTATTTTGCAAGATGCCAAGAATTTCTGGACAGAAGATATATACAAAGATTAAGAGAGAAAATAGAGGAAAGAAAAATACTTACAAAAGAAAATCTTCAAAATTTTCAAATGCAAACTTGGGTTCGTTAATACAACAGATTCATGAAAAACATTATGTAGACCAAGACACCTTGGGCTATTTGGAAACAGAAGCTACTGAGGAAGTGTGAAAATATAAAGAGGAAAATATAAAGATTTTTGAAAGGTATAAAAAGAAATATGGACATGGGAATGAAATGGAGATATGATATAGAGCAATATTTATGCAAAGGAGAAAGCCATTTTAATCAATATAAAAAGCAGCCCTAAACATATTTGAAGACAAATACATGCAAAGGCACGCAGATATGGAAAATTTAAGAATATAAAAAATAAAATCAGAAAGGGAGAATGTAGAACATAGGATACATAAAGTAGAAGATAAAAAAGAATGGAAGCTGAAGTCATGGAATACTTGAGGTGTACAAAGTCCATCACTGGTTATATCCCGGTACGATGGATCAATGAGTCCCCCAATTAAGGAGAAACAGGAGGCACAGGAGACATCTGAAGAAGACATATAGACATGGGGAAGAAAAACAGATGTAATATGGTGCAATATTTATTCAAAGGAGAAAGCAAAACTAATCAATACAAAAAGAACAGCACCAAAGATATCTGAAGAAAAATACAAAGTCATATGGATATGGAAAACATTAAAATACAAAAAATAAGAAAACAAAGTGGGAAAGTAGAAAAGAGCGTTAGTAATGGAGAGGTTAATGAAAAAGAAACCGAGGTTATTGATTACCTGTGAAGTGAAAAATTTAGTGTAGAAAATCTGACTCTGATAACACGACAGCAGGATAGAATAATTAAGAAGAAACCAGTAGAGTTAGAAACATCTGATCGGGTGCCATATGAAGATACTTTGGAGCCTTCAGTAGGAAAAAAGTACAAAAGTTCAGTTGGAGTTGTAGAGCAAGGGAAAGAACAGGAAACTATGGCAACTCTGACACAGTCAATATCGTGGAGTGATAGGCCAGTGAGTTCCCATATGAAAGAGCCACAGACAACACAGGATGAAAGTGATGAGGGCAGTGCAAAGGAAGATGCTCTGGAAATTTCTGTAGAATGCCTGCAGGAAATGGAGAACAAAGAATGTGCCCTCAGTTTAGAAGAAAATTATCTAAAGGAAGAGTTGCTTGATTTAATACAGATGGATAGACATGCTGGACAAGCCACGCTGCTTCGCAAGGGACGGCTTGCACCTGTCACCCCTGGGCTTCCGGATATTGGCAAAGGCTCTTGCCACCCCCTTAGTGCCTTTTTTAGGCAAGGCTCAAATTCTAAACCTACCACCCTAGAACACCAAAAAGGAAAAAACTAAGGGTAATGCTGCTCAATGCCAGAAGTCTCAATCTCAAGATGCACGCACTCGAGGCCCTTCTCAATATGGAGAACATCGATGTCTGTGCTGTGACAGAAACCTGGTTCAAGGCTCCTGAGAGCACCGCAGCACTAACAGGTTTCACCTCATATCATGCCGGCCCCAACATCCGGACAACACCAAGAAAGGAGGGGGGGTGTCCATATTCATAAAGGACACCCACACATCAAGGTTGGTGGCAACGCACGATGCATCGCAGACCATCCAGGTGCAATTAACCATAGGCAAGACTGCTCTGCAATTTGTAGCATGTTACAGGCCACCCTCTCAAACTCAGGAACCTCACATGGCCTTCCTGAAAACATTGGAGGGGATAAATGTATCTCCAAACACCATCATACTAGGTGACTTCAACTACCCTAATATAGACTGGGAACACTACTCAAGCCCGAACACCCTAACCCAAAGATTCCTGGAGTACATAAACTCAAATGCCATGGAACAACTAGTCACCATCCCCACAAGAGGAGAAAGCATACTTGATCTCATCATCACGAACATGGGATCAAAATGTTCAACACTGGAAGTATACCCCTCACTGGTGAGATCAGATCATAAACTAATCTCGCTGGAGGTCCTCATCCCACCCCCACCTGAAACAAAAAAGACCACAGTGAAAAACTTCTCAAAAGCCGATTTCACACTTCTAAAAACTAGTGTGGTCTCCTTTAAGGCCCCTGAGCCAGTGGTAAACATTACTCAAACCGCTGAATCACTTACAAATGCCTTCTACCAGCACCTACAGGACTGCATGGATCAGGCAATCCCAAACAAAACTAAGACTCTCTGTACCAAAGGCAAGCATCCAGTCTGGTGGTCCCCAGCCATAAACAAGCTCTACAACAAAAGGAGGAAGCTACTACAAGATAGAGCAAAATCCTTGAAAGGTATGACACCTTTGATCATTATAAGTAAAAAACTAAGAGCTCTCATAAAATCATCCAAGGCAATTTTTGAGAGAAAAATCACCAAGGTCTCTAAAGACAATCATAAGGCCTTCTTTAGCTATGTTAGAAACCTAGGAGGAAACTCCCAGATATGCTCAGAATTAGTTCAAAATGATTTGAAAATGACTGAACCTACACACATTGCCAACATACTGGCTGATAGGTTCAGTGCAAACTTCTCCCCCCCTCCCCCCCAAAAGGAGAGATATCTATTCCAGAGGATTGTAGCCCCCCAAACATCTCCAACGCCCAGGTGAGAACTGCCCTCACTAAGGCAAAAAACACAGCATCCATGGGACTGGATGGTGTCCACGGCTGTGTGCTTCACAAACTCAATGAGGAATTAAACCCACAGTTAGGACAGCTGTTTATTCTTAGCCTCACCTCAGGATACGTACCCAAGGAGTGGCGCAAGGCGACTGTGGTCCCACTTCATAAGGGCGGTGCCTCCACAGACCCTGGAAATTACCGCCCCATTAGCTTGACAAGCCTTATCTGCAAAGCCATGGAGAGGATCATAATGGAACTCATAAATAAAGACATAGGGAACTTGCAGACTTTGGATCCAACCCAGTTTGGCTTTGTCAAAGGCAGATCCTGCCTCTTAAACTTGGTTGACTTTTTTGAGACAGTCACCAAGGCCATTGATGAGGAAAGGCAGTCCATACAGCCTACCTCGACCTGGCAAAGGCCTTCACACAATACCCCACTCAGGTATCATCGAAAAACTCATCAGCTTGAATGTAAACCCATACATCACAAGATGGGTTGCAAACTGGCTAAGTGACAGAACCCACAGGGTCAGAGTTGCTGGAGCCATGTCAGACTCAAAGCCTGTCACAAGTGGTGTCCCACAGGGCTCAGTCCTGGGTCCACTCTTGTTTGGCATCTACTTTTCTGAAGTACAAGCAAACACAGGAGGGTTATGGCTGACAAAGTTTGCAGATGACTGCAAACTGGGCCATAGTCGAAAACACATCTGACACAGATATCCTCCAGAAGGGCCTCACAGAAACGGATAACTGGTGCCAGAGCCATGGCCTGAAGTTAAACACCAAAAAATGCATAGTCATACCCTTCGGGAAAAACAAGGTTACCCCTAGCTACCATATAGGTGGCAATCCACTGAGCACAGAAAAAGTCATCAGGGATCTGGGGACCCAGGTTGACAGTAGCCTTTCGTTTGACACTCATGTTGCTAAAGTAGTTAGGAAAACCTTCTATATCGCCCACCCGATCATGAAGGGATTCACATCTAGATCAAGGGAGGTCATCGTCCCCCTGTACTCATCACTCATTAGACCTATGATTGAGTACAATGCCCCGTTCGGAATGTATCTGACCAGACACCTGCTGCAGCTTGAAAGGCCCCAAAAGTTCCTCACCAAAAGGATAAAGGGTCTCAAAAATATGTCTTATGCTGCCCGACTGAAAGAACTCCAGCTCTATTCAGTCTCATACCGCTTGCTCAGAGGTGACCTGTGCCTGACATATAAGGCCATGTCAAACCCAGATTTGATGAATATGCTTCACCTCAAAAAATCTAGATCCCTCAGAACCACAAGGGCGGGAGACTTAAACCTTGACACGGTTATAAATAGAACGTGCTGGAGGGACAGATTCATCACCCAGAGACTCCCTGTGCTGTGGAACAAAATTCCAGTACATGTGAGGCAGAGCACCTCGCTGGCCTTGTTCAAGAGGAATCTTGACCAATGGATGGGAGATCGCAGATATACCCCAGGGATTACTTCAGTGTCACTGCTTGACAGAGGCACAGCAAAATGATAGGCATAGTTTTTATTCAAACTAAAGGGGTGGCGAAAGCCACATAACTATGGGCTAGGCTTATAAATTCCCTTGGGCAGATAGCCTAGTATGAACCTATGAACCTATGAGCCTATGAACAACATACAGTCCCCTTAGTATGGAAAGAGTGAACCTGGTAAAATTTTACTGTTCTTTTTTAGTGAAACACAAAGATTTTATCAATGTGTTAAATAAAATACCATGTATCTTATACAAAAAGGGCAGGGATATTAAAGATATGTTGGTACATGGGAGGTTTATGCCACCCATGGATGTTATTACAAGAAATAGCAATACTGTAGGTATTATATCTTGTGACAAATGTTGTGGGACGGAAGGGATAATATATGCCATAAGATGCATCTGCAATAAATTTTATATAGGGGAAGGTAAAAGGGCTTTTAAAAGACTGCAGGAGCACCTGAGAAATATAAAGAAATCTAGAGTAGAGAGCCATGTTGCTATGCATTTTAAAATGTATAACAATAATCTAGAAGGGCTACAAGCCATTGTTTTAGAACAAGTTTGTGTTGGAAGATTTGCTGATGTGAATATAAGGAAGAGATTGTTATATAAAGAATCAGTTTTGATATTAAAATATGATACAGTGATCCCTGGAGATCTCAATACCAAATAAAATTTTTTATATAATAAATTAATTATTTAATTATTTTAAGTAATAATGTGATAATTATTGGTAGTATACTAGGTGCTGAGTTTTTCTGTAATTATGTACTCTGAAAAGGCTGAAGAGCTGAGGCACTAGAGAGAGAGATATTTACTGAATAAACTTTTTCTGGGTTTCCTGGCTTCATGGTGTTTCTATATTATCATCTTTTGGTGTTGTGAAGTGTTTCTTCATAAAGTAGTTGAACCCTTTACTGTCTGATAATCTGCCATCAAATCTTGACCTCCATTACATACACAAAGAAAGAAAAGAGAATATGCTTTATAAGGACTTTTAACAAGGCTAACAACCACAACATAAATACCATATGCTAGAAATTAAACAGTGATAATGGAACTTGGTAAGTCAGTAGAGTGGTAAAGCCATCCAAGAGGAGAGACGAAGTTGCCAAACCTGGAGATGAAGAAAACTGTCAATAGAAAACATACTGTGTAGATTCTCGAATGACAAAATAGTCTAAAAAGATGGCTAATGGAAGTATAGTGAGAGAGGGTCTAGTTCAGTAGTTGGGTTACAACCACATAAGGGAACACAATGACAGTGATCTTTATTGAGTGGGCACCGTTTAATTAGAAGACTGAATTTAGGGTAGGTGGGGATGAAGTTTAGTTGAGGGGGCAAAGACTGACATATTTTATGAGCAAGTACCAGGAATGAATGTTACAAATATTGAATAGTATATAAGCGATTTTAGCTCATTTATGGTACCTACATTTATTAAATATTAATAGTCTTCTCAAGTGCTGAATTTTGTTGTAATGTCAGAGGGAACTTCATTTTCTCAATGGCCGTAAGCACACCACTTGGGGGAGTGGTGCCTCTATTGGACTGAATGACGTTTCTGAGTGGTTGGGATGACAGATGTAAAGTTATAATGAGTCAAGCATTTCAATAGCCAGCAATAAAAATAAGGGAAGTTGTCCAGATTAATTGATTTGTAAAAAAAGGGATGCCAAAGGAAATGTAGTCATTTGTCTGAATAGCAGTCAATTAACTTTAGATGGGTCACAGCAGATATGTTTATTTTGTCTGAAAGTGACATAAAAATTGCTAATATTATTTCAAGGGGTTTATAGAGTAACAATATTCCTTTTAGAAGCTGGGGCACTGATGGGGTGTTTGTATGTCATTTGAGATAGAAGGAACACTTTCACTGAGGCATATCTAACTCTGCTTTAGAGGAAGTGAAAGATATTTTTCCCCCTTAAATGTAACTTTGTTTTGGCTTTGGAAAAGTGAGTGTTTCTATAAGTTTAGGCCAAGGTTTTGCCAAATATGTAAGTACCTGTAATGTTGAACTGTCTCAGTAAGAGTTTTGTTTTTACGTACAATAGTCCAAATGGATGGATTTTGGCAAATAATTTGAGATGTGCATAATAATCATGGCCTTAGTATTTTTGTTAATGAGTAGGAGTTTAAGTCAATGTGAAAGAAGGTTGAAGGCATGTTCAAGGGCAGATTTTATGTCAGTCAAACAGTGATTAAATCTATAAACCACCATTCTGTCTACATACTGTATTTTGGGAAGGTAGGGGAGCTTTGACGAAAGCATATTAATGAATAAGGAAAATAGTAGGGGAAGAGATTTGATCCCTGGAGGCTTCTTTAAGGAGGGTGCGGTGAGGAGGTGACTGCTCCTGTTTGAACCTTAAGTTTCTATTTACCAAGAAGGATTTAAACATTTGTGGAGAAAAGGTACTACAGACTGTGTGAAGATGGGAGTTCATAAGGACCGTTGTGTCTAAAGCATTTGTTAGGTCAGTGAATACTGCCTCTGTTAGTAGAACTGTACTCATATTTTGAACAATGTTTTCTGTGAGGGAATAAGTAGTAGTCATTGTATGTTTGCCTATCCAGAAGCCATGCTAGTGCCTGGTTAATCTCCTGTAAGTGAAGATGTCAGCATCTTTTCAGTTGTAAACTTGTTTTTTTTTTTTTTTTTTTTTTTTTTTTTTTTAATGAATGAATTAATTTATTTTTTGAGTGTAAGTAACATGGAGATTGGTCTTTGAGATGGGTTTAACTAATGCTGCTTCTGTTGACTGGGCAGATACTTATTAGTGAAGTAATAGTTGCCTGGTGAATGAGGAGTAGTACACTGGATTCTTGGCAGATGACCCTGATATGGAGGCCATTAACTGCTGCAGAAATGCCTGAGTGATCTTTATCTAGTAGGGCATGCAGATCTGTGCTTTGTATTATATTGAAGTAGAATGCCGAGTGGACTCATTTAGTAAAAGCAATACATGGCATGTGGTAGGCAGTTATGGGGTGGAGACAGGAATAGAAAAGTATTCCTTGAAATCAGAATTCTGATTGTTCACTGGGATAGTAGGACATCCAGACTATAATGATTCTAGAGCTACAACAAACTGGACTGAATTGCTAACCTTATTGATTTGGTCTACTGTTGTGCCTGAATTATCAATCCTGTGGCTTGCTTGATTTATACAACTGGATGGAACCCTCCTCACAAATGTTATAGTTCTGGCTTAATAATAAGTAACCATATGGAAAGACAAATGGCTGGAAGGTATTCAGCAATTTCTTTCATAATTCTACATAGCATTTTAACTGAACAGGGAGTCTAACCACTCAGCAAAGCTATCATATTCTAATAAAAGCCTTATTTTCATGCAAATAAACTTCATAGCTATTTTAAAGAAAATTATTTTCTTTGTTAACCAGCAGAAAGTGACTATTTACATACTTGAAATTCACTACCATAACCAAATCTGATGAGGTTTAGAAGAATCTGGTGCTTACATTAAAGCCCTTTGGGCCTATTCATTTGCAAGTAATAAACCACAGATTAGATGCAGATCTTTTGGGAAGACGTCCAACACATATGCTGCTGCATGTTGACCCTTACTCCCTCTTTTAATCCAACTAGGTCCAAGATATTGCATTTCTAATGATGCACTAAGTTATCAAACTTCTTTTGTAAGCACTAGATAATTTATTGTTGTTGACATCCTACTGGCATGCAAGGCATTGACTTCTATAGCTTGTAGTGACAGTGACATTAAAGAAATGCCATTTTACTGACCTTTTTAATGACTTGTTTGCTTTTGACTGGAAAACTGTATTTTTTTCTGGAGTTGAGTATCACAAGTCATGCTTTTTTAAATGAGTCAGCCAATGCACTCACCCTCATGACTTGCAGGACTGATCAGCATCTCTTCTAGACTGTCAATCATGCCCACTATCAGACTGTGTTTGGGCAACTGCTCCTTTTGTCCTGTCCAAACTAGGGATCAGTCTGACAGCCAATGGATGAAGTACAGAGGTGCATATTGATTAAAGACACTAAAATATAGATTTTTTTTCTGTTTTGTCACCGGTACTGTGAAACTGCAAGGGATCAATGACACAGCATGCTTAAAGGTCAAGAAGCAGACACTCACATACCCCACACATTCCATATGACTGCATATTCATATGTGAGTGTCTCTGTATATTATATTTACCTCTATATCTACATCTGGATCTATTTCACTATGTTGACTGCTCACATAGTTGACACAGAAGACATTTGTTGAACTTCTGTAACATAAAAAAATGGAAATGATACCTAAAACGTTTTTTTTTTTTTTGCTGTGGGCATGCCACCTGCACCTCCTACACCCACTGATAATTATATATACTAACAATGGGATCACACTACAGCTGGAAAGGGGCAAAAACCCACTCCTTGCTGAAGTTCAGTCTTGGAGAAACAAATATTTTCAGGTGTTTGATGTTTAAGATGTTCATCATTGTGAGCTAGAGAGAGAGAGAGAGAGAGAGTGAGAGAGAGAGAGAGAGAGAGAGAACTCTATCTATATATATATATATATATATATATATATATATACATACACACACACACACACACATATATATATATATATATATATATATATATATATATATATATATATATATATATATATATATATATATATATATATATATATATATATATATATATATATATATATAGAGAGAGAGAGAGAGAGAGAGAGATACAGAGAGATCACACAAGACTATATTCAAGGCACAGTCTAGGTGAAGACATTACCCAAAACTAAAAGAGAATAAACTCACAAAACAGAGTAGATAAATTAAGCAAGCAAAGGAGTAGCATTGCTGGAACTTGGTGAGTACCTTCACGAGGTAGACCTTGTTTTTACAAAATCTCACCAAGATGACACTAACATATAGGCTGCATTTTATATAGCATATATCATGGACAGAAGTAGGTTATAAAATAAAAAAGACAGCTGGGTGCACAAGTCCTACGATAAAAAGTGCCCAATCCCAGTAGGTGCACTGGTGCCAGGACTAGAAAACATGACAGCATAGAATCTTCAAGACACACAAAGATTCCTACAATATTTCTACAATGGGGCTAGGCCGGGTTAAGGTGGAAACTGCCCCCCTATTGTAGAAGGAAGTAGTAGTCCACAATAATCACAAAAACTGATAGGCCACCAAAGAGCCATAAAGACAATAGTGTGGAATATTGACGATAAGAAAGAAATTATGCATTGTAACTATTTTGCAAGATGCCAAGAATTTCTGGACAGAATATATATACAAAGATTAAGAGAGAAAATAGAGGAAAGAAAAATACTTACAAAAGAAAATCTTCAAAATTTTCAAATGCAAACTTGGGTTCGTTAATACAACAGATTCATGAAAAACATTATGTAGACCAAGACACCTTGGGCTATTTGGAAACAGAAGCTACTGAGGAAGTGTGAAAATATAAAGAGGAAAATATAAAGATTTTTGAAAGGTATAAAAAAGAAATATGGACATGGGAATGAAAGGGAGATATGATATAGAGCAATATTTATGCAAAGGAGAAAGCCATTTTAATCAATATAAAAAGCAGCCCTAAACATATTTGAAGACAAATACATGCAAAGGCACGCAGATATGGAAAATTTAAGAATATAAAAAATAAAATCAGAAAGGGAGAATGTAGAACATAGGATACATAAAGTAGAAGATAAAAAAGAATGGAAGCTGAAGTCATGGAATACTTGAGGTGTACAAAGTCCATCACTGGTTATATCCCGGTACGATGGATCAATGACTCCCCCAATTAAGGAGAAACAGGAGGCACAGGAGACATCTGAAGAAGACATATAGACATGGGGAAGAAAAATAGATGTAATATGGTGCAATATTTATTCAAAGGAGAAAGCAAAACTAATCAATACAAAAAGAACAGCACCAAAGAAATCTGAAGAAAAATACAAAGTCATATGGATATGGAAAACATTAAAATACAAAAAATTAGAAAACAAAGTGGGAAAGTAGAAAAGAGTGTTAGTAATGGAGAGGTTAATGAAACAGAAACCGAGGTTATTGATTACCTGTGAAGTGAAGAATTTAGTGTAGAAAATCTAACTCTGATAACACGACAGCAGGATAGAATAATTAAGAAGAAACCAGTAGAGTTAGAAACATCTGATCGGGTGCCATATGAAGATACTTTGGAGCCTTCAGTAGGAAAAAAGTACAAAAGTTCAGTTGGAGTTGTAGAGCAAGGGAAAGAACAGGAAACTATGGCAACTCTGACACAGTCAATATCGTGGAGTGATAGGCCAGTGAGTTCCCATATGAAAGAGCCACAGACAACACAGGATGAAAGTGATGAGAGCAGGGCAAAGGAAGATGCTCTGGAAATTTCTGTAGAATGCCTGCAGGAAATGGAGAACAAAGAATGTGCCCTCAGTTTAGAAGAAAATTATCTAAAGGAAGAGTTGCTTGATTTAATACAGATGGATAGACATGCTGGACAAGCCACGCTGCTTCGCAAGGGACGGCTTGCATCTGTCACCCCTGGGCTTCCGGATATTGGCAAAGGCTCTTGCCACCCCCTTAGTGCCTTTTTTAGGCAAGGCTCAAATTCTAAACCTACCACCCTAGAACACCAAAAAGGAAAAAAACTAAGGGTAATGCTGCTCAATGCCAGAAGTCTCAATCTCAAGATGCACGCACTCGAGGCCCTTCTCAATATGGAGAACATCGATGTCTGTGCTGTGACAGAAACCTGGTTCAAGGCTCCTGAGAGCACCCCAGCACTAACAGGTTTCACCTCATATCATGCGTTCCGGCCCCAAAATCCGGACAACACCAAGAAAGGAGGGGGGGTGTCCATATTCATAAAGGACACCCACACCTCAAGGTTGGTGGCAACGCACGATGCATCGGAGACCATCCAGGTGCAATTAACCATAGGCAAGACTGCTCTGCAATTTGTAGCATGTTACAGGCCACCCTCTCAAACTCAGGAACCTCACATGGCCTTCCTGAAAACATTGGAGGGATAAATGTATCTCCAAACACCATCATACTAGGTGACTTCAACTACCCTAATATAGACTGGGAACACTACTCAAGCCCGAACACTCTAACCCAAAGATTCCTGGAGTACATAAACTCAAATGCCATGGAACAACTAGTCACCATCCCCACAAGAGGAGAAAACATACTTGATCTCATCATCACGAACATGGGATCAAAATGTTCAACACCGAAGTATACCCCTCACTGGTGAGATCAGATCATAAACTAATCTCGCTGGAGGTCCTCATCCCCCCACCTGAAACAAAAAGACCACAGTGAAAAACTTCTCAAAAGCCGATTTCACACTTCTAAAAACTAGTGTGGTCTCCTTTAAGGCCCCTGAGCCAGTGGTAAACATTACTCAAACCGCTGAATCACTTACAAATGCCTTCTACCAGCACCTACAGGACTGCATGGATCAGGCAATCCCAAACAAAACTAAGACTCTCTGTACCAAAGGCAAGCATCCAGTCTGGTGGACCCCAGCCATTAACAAGCTCTACAACAAAAGGAGGAAGCTACTACAAGATAGAGCAAAATCCTTGAAAGGTATGACACCTTTGATCATTATAAGTAAAAAACTAAGAGCTCTCATAAAATCATCCAAGGCAAATTTTGAGAGAAAAATCACCAAGGACTCTAAAGACAATCATAAGGCCTTCTTTAGCTATGTTAGAAACCTAGGAGGAAACTCCCAGATATGCTCAGAATTAGTTCAAAATGATTTGAAAATTACTGAACCTACACACATTGCCAACATACTGGCTGACAGGTTCAGTGCAAACTCCCCCCCCCAAAAGGAGAGATATCTATTCCAGAGGATTGTAGCCCCCCAAACATCTCCAACGCCCAGGTGAGAACTGCCCTCACTAAGGCAAAAAACACAGCATCCATGGGACTGGATGGTGTCCACGGCTGTGTGCTTCACAAACTCAACGAGGAATTAAACCCACAGTTAGGACAGCTGTTTAATCTTAGCCTCACCTCAGGATACGTACCCAAGGAGTGGCACAAGGCGACTGTGGTCCCACTTCATAAGGGAGGTGCCTCCACAGACCCTGGAAATTACCGCCCCATTAGCTTGACAAGCCTTATCTGCAAAGCCATGGAGAGGATCATAATGGAACTCATAAATAAAGACATAGGGAACTTGCAGACTTTGGATCCAACCCAGTTTGGCTTTGTCAAAGGCAGATCCTGCCTCTTAAACTTGGTTGACTTTTTCGAGACAGTCACCAAGGCCATTGATGAGGAAAGGCAGTCCATACAGCCTACCTCGACCTGGCAAAGGCCTTGACACAATACCCCACTCAGGTATCATCGAAAAACTCATCAGCTTGAATGTAAACCCATACATCACAAGATGGGTTGCAAACTGGCTAAGTGACAGAACCCACAGGGTCAGAGTTGCTAGAGCCATGTCAGACTCAAAGCCTGTCACAAGTGGTGTCCCACAGGGCTCAGTCCTGGGTCCACTCTTGTTTGGCATCTACTTTTCTGAAGTACAAGCAAACACAGGAGGGTTATGGCTGACAAAGTTTGCAGATGACTGCAAACTGGGCCATAGTCGAAAACACATCTGACACAGATATCCTCCAGAAGGGCCTCACAGAAACGGATAACTGGTGCCAGAGCCATGGCCTGAAGTTAAACACCAAAAAATGCATAGTCATACCCTTCGGGAAAAACAAGGTTACACCTAGCTACCATATAGGTGGCAATCCACTGAGCACAGAAAAAGTCATCAGGGATCTGGGGACCCAGGTTGACAGTAGCCTTTCGTTTGACACTCATGTTGCTAAAGTAGTTAGGAAAACCTTCTATATCGCCCACCCGATCATGAAGGGATTCACATCTAGATCAAGGGAGGTCATCGTGCCCCTGTACTCATCACTCATTAGACCTATGATTGAGTACAATGCCCCGTTCGGAATGTATCTGACCAGACACCTGCTGCAGCTTGGAAGGCCCCAAAAGTTCCTCACCAAAAGGATAAAGGGTCTCAAAAATATGTCTTATGCTGCCCGACTGAAAGAACTCCAGCTCTATTCAGTCTCATACCGCTTGCTCAGAGGTGACCTGTGCCTGACATATAAGGCCATGTCAAACCCAGATTTGATGAATATGCTTCAACTCAAAAAATCTAGATCCCTCAGAACCACAAGGGCGGGAGACTTAAACCTTGACACGGTTATAAATAGAACGTGCTGGAGGGACAGATTCATCACCCAGAGACTCCCTGTACTGTGGAACAAAATTCCGGTACATGTGAGGCAGAGCACCTCGCTGGCCTTGTTCAAGAGGAATCTTGACCAATGGATGGGAGATCGCAGATATACCCCAGGGATTACTTCAGTGTCACTGCTTGACAGAGGCACAGCAAAATGATAGGCATAGTTTTTATTCAAACTAAAGGGGTGGCGAAAGCCACATAACTATGGGCTAGGCTTATAAATGCCCTTGGGCAGATAGCCTAGTATGAACCTATGAACCTATGAACCTATGAACAACATACAGTCCCCTTAGTATGGAAAGAGTGAACCTGGTAAAATTTTACTGTTCTTTTTTAGTGAAACACAAAGATTTTATCAATGTGTTAAATAAAATACCATGTATCTTATACAAAAAGGGCAGGGTTATTAAAGATATGTTGGTACATGGGAGGTTTATGCCACCCATGGATGTTATTACAAGAAATAGCAATACTGTAGGTATTATATCTTGTGACAAATGTTGTGGGACGGAAGGGATAATATATGCCATAAGATGCATCTGCAATAAATTTTATATAGGGGAAGGTAAAAGGGCTTTTAAAAGACTGCAGGAGCACCTGAGAAATATAAAGAAATCTAGAGTAGAGAGCCATGTTGCTATGCATTTTAAAATGTATAACAATAATCTAGAAGGGCTACAAGCCATTGTTTTAGAACAAGTTTGTGTTCTAAGATTTGCTGATGTGAATATAAGGAAGAGATTGTTATATAAAGAATCAGTTTTGATATTAAAATATGATACAGTGATCCCTGGAGATCTCAATACCAAATAAAATTTTTTATATAATAAATTAATTATTTAATTATTTTAGGTAATAATGTGATAATTATTGGTAGTATACTAGGTGCTGAGTTTTTCTGTAATTATGTACTCTGAAAAGGCTGAAGAGCTGAGGCACTAGAGAGAGAGATATTTACTGAATAAACTTTTTCTGGGTTTCCTGGCTTCATGGTGTTTCTATATTATCATATTTTGGTGTTGTGAAGTGTTTCTTCATAAAGTAGTTGAACCCTTTACTGTCTGATAATCTGCCATCAAATCTTGACCTCCATTACATACACAAAGAAAGAAAAGACAATATGCTTTATAAGGACTTTTAACAAGGCTAACAACCACAACATAAATACCATAAGCTAGAACTTAAACAGTGATAATGGAACTTGGTAGGTCAGTAGAGTGGTAAAGCCATCCAAGAGGAGAGACGAAGTTGCCAAACCTGGAGATGAAGAAAACTGTCAATAGAAAACATACTGTGTAGATTCTCGAATGACAAAATAGTCTAAAAAGATGGCTAATGGTAGTATAGTGAGAGAGGGTCTAGTTCAGTAGTTGGGTTACAACCACATAAGGGAACACAATGACAGTGATCTTTATTGAGTGGGCACCGTTTAATTAGAAGACTGAATTTAGGGTAGGTGGGGATGAAGTTTAGTTGAGGGGGCAAAGACTGACATATTTTATGAGCAAGTACCAGGAATGAATGTTACAAATATTGAATAGTATATAAGCGATTTTAGCTCATTTATGGTACCTACATTTATTAAATATTAATAGTCTTCTCAAGTGCTGAATTTTGTTGTAATGTCAGAGGGAACTTCATTTTCTCAATGGCCGTAAGCACACCACTTGGGGGAGTGGTGCCTCTATTGGACTGAATGACGTTTCTGAGTGGTTGGGATGACAGATGTAAAGTTATAATGAGTCAAGCATTTCAATAGCCAACAATAAAAATAAGGGAAGTTGTCCAGATTAATTGATTTGTAAAAAAAGGGATGCCAAAGTAAATGTAGTCATTTGTCTGAATAGCAGTCAATTAACTTTAGATGGGTCAAAGCAGATATGTTTATTTTGTCTGAAAGTGACATAAAAATTGCTAATATTATTTCAAGGGGTTTATAGAGTAACAATATTCCTTTTAGAAGCTGGGGCACTGATGGGGTGTTTGTATGTCATTTGAGATAGAAGGAACACTTTCACTGAGGCATATCTAACTCTGCTTTAGAGGAAGTGAAAGATATTTTTCCCCCTTAAATGTAACTTTGTTTTGGCTTTGGAAAAGTGAGTGTTTCTATAAGTTTAGGCCAAGGTTTTGCCAAATATGTAAGTACCTGTAATGTTGAACTGTCTCAGTAAGAGTTTTGTTTTTACGTACAATAGTCCAAATGGATGGATTTTGGCAAATAATTTGAGATGTGCATAATAATCATGGCCTTAGTATTTTTGTTAATGAGTAGGAGTTTAAGTCAATGTGAAAGAAGGTTGAAGGCATGTTCAAGGGCAGATTTTATGTCAGTCAAACAGTAATTAAATCTATAAACCACCATTCTGTCTACATACTGTATTTTGGGAAGGTAGGGGAGCTTTGAAGAAAGCATATTAATGAATAAGGAAAATAGTAGGGGAAGAGATTTGATCCCTGGAGGCTTCTTTAAGGAGGGTGCAATGAGGAGGTGACTGCTCCTGTTTGAACCTTAAGTTTCTATTTACCAAGAAGGATTTAAACATTTGTGGAGAATAGGTACTACAGACTGTGTGGAGATGGGAGTTCATAAAGACCGTTGTGTCTAAAGCATTTGTTAGGTCAGTGAATACTGCCTCTGTTAGTAGAACTGTACTCATATTTTGAACAATGTTTTCTGTGAGGGAATAAGTAGTAGTCATTGTACGTTTGCCTATCCAGAAGCCATGCTAGTGTCTGGTTAATCTCCTGTAAGTGAAGATGTCATCATCTTTTCAGTTGTAAACTTGTGTTTTTTTTTAATGAATGAATTTATTTATTTTTTGAGTGTAAGTAACATGGAGACTGGTCTTTGAGATGGGTTTAACTAATGCTGCTTCTGTTGACTGGGCAGATACTTATTAGTGAAGTAATAGTTGCCTGGTGAATGAGGAGTAGTACACTGGATTCTTGGCAGATGACCCTGATATGGTGGCCATTAACTGCTGCAGAAATGCCTGAGTGATCTTTATCTAGTAGGGCATGCAGATCTGTGCTTTGTATTATATTGAAGTAGAATGCCGAGTGGACTCATTTAGTAAAAGCAATACATGGCATGTGGTAGGCAGTTATGGGGTGGAGACAGGAATAGAAAAGTATTCCTTGAAATCAGAATTCTGATTGTTCACTGGGATAGTAGGACACCCAGACTATAATGATTCTAGAGCTACAACAAACTGGACTGCATTGCTAACCTTATTGATTTGGTCTACTGTTGTGCCTGAATTATCATTCCTGTGGCTTGCTTGATTTATACAACTGGATGGAACCCTCCTCACAAATGTTATAGTTCTGGCTTAATAATAAGTAACCATATGGAAAGAATAATGGCTGGAAGGTATTCAGCAATTTCTTTGATAATTCTACATAGCATTTTAACTGAACAGGGAGTCTAACCACTCAGCAAAGCTATCATATTCTAATAAAAGCCTTATTTTCATGCAAATAAACTTCATAGCTATTTTAAAGAAAATTATTTTCTTTGTTAACCAGCAGAAAGTGACTATTTACATACTTGAAATTCACTACCATAACCGAATCTGATGAGGTTTAGAAGAATCTGGTGCTTACATTAAAGCCCTTTGGGCCTATTCATTTGCAAGTCATAAACCACAGATTAGATGCAGATCTTTTGGGAAGACGTCCAACACATATGCTGCTGCATGTTGACCCTTACTCCCTCTTTTAATCCAACTAGGCCCAAGATATTGCATTTCTAATGATGCACTAAGTTATCAAACTTCTTTTGTAAGCACTAGATAATTTATTGTTGTTGACATCCTACTGGCATGCAAGGCATTGACTTCTATAGCTTGTAGTGACAGTGACATTAAAGAAATGCCATTTTTACTGACCTTTTTTTTAATGACTTGTTTGCTTTTGACTGGAAAACTGTATTTTTTTCTGGAGTTGAGTATCACAAGTCATGCTTTTTTAAATGAGTCAGCCAATGCACTCACCCTCATGACTTGCAGGACTGATCAGCATCTCTTCTAGACTGTCAATCATGCCCACTATCAGACTGTGTTTGGGCAACTGCTCCTTTTGTCCTGTCCAAACTAGGGATCAGTCTGACAGCCAATGGATGAAGTACAGAGGTGCAGATTGATTAAAGACACTAAAATATAGATTTTTTTTCTGTTTTGTCACCGGTACTGTGAAACTGCAAGGGATCAATGACACAGCATGCTTAAAGGTCTAGAAGCAGACACTCACATACCCCACACATTCCATATGACTGCATATTCATATGTGAGTGTCTCTGTATATTATATTTACCTCTATATCTACATCTGGATCTATTTCACTATGTTCACTGCTCACATAGTTGACACAGAAGACATTTGTTGAACTTCTGTAACATAAAAAAATGGAAATGATACCTAAAACGTTTTTTTTTTTTTTTTGCTGTGGGCATGCCACCTGCACCTCCTACACCCACTGATAATTATATATACTAACAATGGGATCACACTACAGCTGGAAAGGGGCAAAAACCCACTCCTTGCTGAAGTTCAGTCTTGGAGAAATAAATATTTTCAGGTGTTTGATGTTCAATATGTTCATCATTGTGAGCTAGAGAGAGAGAGAGAGAGAGAGAGAGAACTCTATCTATTATATACATACACACACATATATATATATATATATATATATATATATATATATATATATAGAGAGAGAGAGAGAGATAAAGAGAGAGAGATACAGAGAGATCACACAAGACTATATTCAAGGCACAGTCTAGGTGAAGACATTCCCCAAAACTAAAAGAGAATAAACTCACAAAACAGAGAAGATAAATTAAGCAAGCAAAGGAGTAGCATTGCTGGAACTTTGTGAGTACCTTCACGAGGTAGGCCTTGTTTTTACAAAATCTCACCAAGATGACACTAACATATAGGCTGCATTTTATATAGCATATATCATGGACAGAAGTAGGTTATAAAATAAAAAAGACAGCTGGGTGCACAAGTCCTACGATAAAAAGTGCCCAATCCCAGTAGGTGCACTGGTGCCAGGACTGGAAAACATGACAGCATAGAATCTTCAAGACACACAAAGATTCCTACAATATTTCTACAATGGGGCTAGGCCGGGTTAAGGTGGAAACTGCCCCCCTATTGTAGAAGGAAGTAGTAGTCCACAATAATCACAAAAACTGATAGGCCACAAAAGAGCCATAAAGACAATAGTGTGGAATATTGACGATAAGAAAGAAATTATGCATTGTAACTATTTTGCAAGATGCCAAGAATTTCTGGACAGAAGATATATACAAAGATTAAGAGAGAAAATAGAGGAAAGAAAAATACTTACAAAAGAAAATCTTCAAAATTTTCAAATGCAAACTTGGGTTCGTTAATACAACAGATTCATGAAAAACATTATGTAGACCAAGACACCTTGGGCTATTTGGAAACAGAAGCTACTGAGGAAGTGTGAAAATATAAAGAGGAAAATATAAAGATTTTTGAAAGGTATAAAAAAGAAATATGGACATGGGAATGAAAGGGAGATATGATATAGAGCAATATTTATGCAAAGGAGAAAGCCATTTTAATCAATATAAAAAGCAGCCCTAAACATATTTGAAGACAAATACATGCAAAGGCACGCAGATATGGAAAATTTAAGAATATAAAAAATAAAATCAGAAAGGGAGAATGTAGAACATAGGATACATAAAGTAGAAGATAAAAAAGAATGGAAGCTGAAGTCATGGAATACTTGAGGTGTACAAAGTCCATCACTGGTTATATCCCGGTACGATGGATCAATGAGTCCCCCAATTAAGGAGAAACAGGAGGCACAGGAGACATCTGAAGAAGACATATAACAGATGTAATATGGTGCAATATTTATTCAAAGGAGAAAGCAAAACTAATCAATACAAAACTAATCAATACAAAAAGAACAGCACCAAAGATATCTGAAGAAAAATACAAAGTCATATGGATATGGAAAACATTAAAATACAAAAAATAAGAAAACAAAGTGGGAAAGTAGAAAAGAGCGTTAGTAATGGAGAGGTTAATGAAACAGAAACCGAGGTTATTGATTACCTGTGAAGTGAAGAATTTAGTGTAGAAAATCTAACTCTGATAACACGACAGCAGGATAGAATAATTAAGAAGAAACCAGTAGAGTTAGAAACATCTGATCGGGTGCCATATGAAGATACTTTGGAGCCTTCAGTAGGAAACAAGTACAAAAGTTCAGTTGGAGTTGTAGAGCAAGGGAAAGAACAGGAAACTATGGCAACTCTGACACAGTCACTATCGTGGAGTGATAGGCCAGTGAGTTCCCATATGAAAGAGCCACAGACAACACAGGATGAAAGTGATGAGAGCAGGGCAAAGGAAGATGCTCTGGAAATTTCTGTAGAATGCCTGCAGGAAATGGAGAACAAAGGATGTGCCCTCAGTTTAGAAGAAAATTATCTAAAGGAAGAGTTGCTTGATTTAATACAGATGGATAGACATATTAAGATAAATGAATGAAGTAGATTATAGCAATTCAAAAAGGCCCAAAATGTTAGAGGTTTGATAAAAAAATGAATAAAGTAATTAGTACTGTTCATAGAAATTCATGTGATATAACAGAAATAAATATGATATATTACTATGCAGCTAAATTCATAACAGATAAAATCTTGCCACAAAAACATAAGGCTGTAATTATTGAACAGAGAAAACTATAAAGCAATTAAGACAAAAAGTATCACTGTTAGAAGAGTACAGAAGAGGGAACAGATCAACAAAATACTTAGCAAGATAGATAGACCTCACAAAAGCAAAGCAAAGTATTAGAACAGATCAAGATATATCTTACACTGTTGCAAATAATAAACTAAAGATAGAAGCACCGGCAGAAAAACTTAAAAGATATGCAGATATATATAAAGGAAAAGTACAAAATAAGCACATTTGGAGAAATATCTATGAATATCCTGTGGAAAATAACAAAGATTCTGAATGGATAGAAGAAGTAAAAGAAAGAATAAGAAGTTCAAATGTACAGGATATGAAATGTGATGAAGTAATTGAAACAAAATTAAGAAAAGCTCCTAAATGGAAAACTCCAGGCCTAGGTGCAGTACCTAACTTCTGGCTAAAAGTATTAACAGCTTTATATGAAGAGTTAGCCATGAGTTAGAACTATTTGTATGTATACCCCGAACAAACAGCAACCTGGTTAACAACAGGAAAAACAATACTCCTCTTTAAGAGTGAACCTGCAAGCTATCCTAAAAACTATGCACCAATAACTTTGCTTCCAACGATGTATAAACTATACACTGGAATAGATACTGACATTGTTTATAGCTATTTAGAGGAAAACTCAATCATGGCAATAGAAAAAAAAGGGTAACAAAGGAAAGTCATATCGAGCCAAGGATCATTTATTGTAAAAAAAAAAGTCATAATGGAGAACTGTAAAAAGGGGAAGAAGTATGGTATGGATAAAGTACAGAAAGGCATTTGACAGTATTCCACATTCATGGATAAAAGAGTTCTTAAAAATGTATAAGATATGCCCAGCATGTAATGTAATGTATTGCATTACAGTGACCATCTTTGTCACCGTTGCTCTTTTGTCTTGCCCTTAACCCATTAAGCTGTCTACTTAACAGATTAGGTCATGGCTACAATTTGTCTCCCAGAAAAATGTGCAAAGACTTCTCATCTTCATTTTGTGGATGATTGAATACTGTAAAGTTCATCAGATGAGGAACTGAAAGCACAACTGCAAGTGGTGAAAACTTTCCCAAATGATATACGAATGACATTTAGTCTTGATAAATGTGCAAAAGCAATTTTTTTAAAGAAGGAAAGCTGCAGCACCAAGAAAACATCAGTCTGGAACAGGAATGGGGTATAAAAGAACTTGAGAAAGAAGAGGTTTGTAAATATTTGGGAACTGATGAAGGCTCAACAATAAAACATGAACAAATGCAAATAAAACTTAGTAAATAATATTCTAAAAGACCAAAATTAATACTGAAAACAGCTGTGACATCTAGGAACAATGTTCATGTTATAAACAAATTTGCTCTTCTTGTCCTAATTTACAGTTTTGGAGTGACTGAATGGCCCCGAAAGGTATTGGATCAGTTGACAAAAAAAAAAAAACCAAGAAAAATGCTTCATGTTTATCAAATGATTTATAAAAATCAGTGCATACCAAGCTTATACATTTCCCGTTCTGAAGGAGGCATGGGCCTCTTGAAATTGATTACATTTACAGATCCACAGTCGTAGAACTTCATGATATCTGCTGACCACTACTTATATAACAGATTTTAGAAATAATAAATAATTAAAACACATATTACAGATATTTAAATAGTATAATATGTATCATACATAAACCATTTTGTCATACTAGTGCAAATATACTGATGTTTTGGAAAATTTAATGCAGAAGTGCATCAACAAAGGCTGAAAAAGTTATATTATATAAGTAGTGGTTGGACATATTAAAAATGTATTTATTTTGCAAAAGTGTTAGGTTACTTTAAATCTCTTGGTTTCTACTAATTACTTAATTGGAGGAAAAAAGGTTGCTAGCAGTGATTGGTTTAACAGTGTTTAAAAAGTTTAGGCTTGTGATAGAATTTTATGTCTGATGAAGTGTAGAAGTACTATGCAAAAGTACTTACATGTTTTTTACTAAATAAATCATTTGGTTTTATTCCGTGTGTGTCCTTTGCCTGCTTGGAGTCCTTACAATCAACAAACTATTTACACATACCATAAAATTAACTTGAGTTACATACATTAGAAATGAACTAAATATATACAAGTTGCTAGAAAGTGAACTATATAAATATTTGGAAACAATGCACTAAGTAGGTATAGAACATTAGGTAACAGAGAGAAAAAAATGCTGGTATTGTGATTAGAGAAGTAGGATAGTGAGTAGCATTATGTAATAATCTAGGTAGGGAACTAGTTTAGCAGAAGACTAGGTGGTTATGGAGGAGGACGGGGGAGTAGGGTTTACCCTGGGCCAGTACAAGGATAGAACCAGTTAATATTGAGCTGGATTCTAATTAGTTTTTTTGAACCGTATTGGGTCAGCAGTAGTTATAATGTGTTGTGGAATGATATTCCATATTTTGGAGATGAAGTTAGAGTAGATGGAGTCACTGGCATTATTGCTGGATTTAGAGACCAGTAATAGGGATTTATTTGAGGATCGAAGTACGTGTGTGTTGATATGAGGTTGAAGAAGAAATGTTGGGGTCTTATCGGGTTTGTAGACTAGTTTATGGGTGGTGGAGAGTTAAATGTACAGTTAATAATTGGGAAGTTCTAACCAGCCAGGTTGCTGGAGGGAGGAGCAGTGGTGAGACCTATGTGGAGAATTAGTAACAAATTTTACTATTTTATTGTAGCAAGATTCAAGCTTGGTTGGATCTAGTTTCCTTAGGTTAGTGAGTATAGGGAGGCATATAGCAGGGTGGGGAATAAATGAGTTCCAGCAATTGCATGCCTTGTAATATTAGTAAGGTGAGGTTTGATTCTATACAGAGAACCAAGTTTAATGTATGTCTTTTTGACTGACTGAGATATGTGGATGTTGAATTTCAAGTTGTTGTCTATTACAACTCCTAATAATTTAGCTTGTGATATGGCTGTTATTGTAGAGTTGTTAGATGAGTGTATTTGGAAAGGAGTAAGTTGATCCCATGATCTGCTGGGGTGAAAAAGCATCAGTTTAATCTCGGGTGGGTTAATGATTAGGTGAAAATCAGACAACCAGGATTCAACAGTAGAGAAGGCCTGTTGTATTATGTCTTCAAGTTGTTATATGGAAGAGGCGGCACAGATAAGGATTGTGTCATCTGCATACTGAATGATGCAGGCAAGAGGTGAAAATGTGGATAGTCTGTTGGTGAAAATACTGAAAAGAAGAGGACCTCAAATTTAAACTTGGGGAACCCCTATGTTAACAGGTAGAAGTGATGAGAGTTGTTGACACTGTGCATCCAAGATAGTAATGAGTGGCTATGATTTAATGTGGATAGCTCATTAAGAAGTCTCTGATGGGAGACAGTATCAAATGCTTTGGATAGGTTCAAGAAAATGGAGGATACCATGTTTCCATTATTTCTGTATTGATTGATGGTGATGGTAAAATGTAGAGGGGTGGTTGTGGTGTTGGGACTGGGGGGGATCCCTGCTGTGCATTAGATAAGAGGCTATTAGATAATAGGTAGTTTAAAAGTTGGCCATGGATGCACTTTTCTAAGATTTTAGATAGGGGAGATAAGATGGCTATGGGTTTGCAGTTGGAGAATTCTGTAGAGTTGCCACCTTTGTGCCAGGGGAGAAAATAAGATATTTTCCAGATTAAGGGAATGCAGTTTTCAGTTATATAGTGGTTGATTAGGATAGTAATGGGGTAGGCAATCACGTCTGGAGGTAGTTTTGGTAGTTTTAGGAATTCTGTTAGTAGGCTTTAGGGTTAATGGTTTGAGTGTAGAGATTATTTTTTTTTATTGTATAATAAATAAAGGTTTGCCCTCCTTTATAAAGAGGTAGGAAATCAGTATCTGAAGGAATCTGAAACTGAGATATGCCATAGAGTGGTAGCCCACATTTCTGATGGGTTAGCAACATTTTTTAAGAATGAATAAAAACATGAGATGTATGAGCTGGAATTCTTTGTTAGAGAATGGGTGAACTGTACATCACCACTCTGATTGGAGAACAAATGTTCTCCAGCAGGGGTATTAGTGTGCAGGTAAAGTTCACTGAAAAACAAGTCCACTACTTCACAGCAGAACATTAAGCTGCCATAGAGCTCAGGCTGTAACGGAACTAATGACTACCTTTATTATGCACTCACTACACTCACTAAGTACTGCTTTTGCTGTTCTAACGAGTATAGAATTAAAACAAAACAAAAAAACAAAAAAATTTAAAAAATAGAGAACTGTGGGTGTGAGTGTATGCATGCATGAAAGTGACAGTAAGATTGATCAAGACATTATTTTACACTCACTAAGCAGTGCTTTTGCTGTTTGAGTGTAAAATTAAAGCATAACAAAAATAAATAAAAAAATAGAAAACTGTATATTTGTGTGTGTGTGTGTGTGTGTGTGTGTGTGTGTGTGTGTGTGTGTGCGTGCATGTGTGCATACAGGAAAGTGAGGGTGAGATTGATCATGCCATTATTTTACACTCGCTAAGCAGCACTTTTTCTGTTGAGCAAATGCAAAATTTAAGGAAATGGATAAATTAAAAAATACAAGTGTGTGTGTATGAGTGTGTTTATGTTTCTATATGTGTTTGTGAGTGTATGTGTGAATACATGCATGACACCAGAATTGTGAATGCGTGTGTGTGCATATATGTGAGAGAGAGAGAGAGAGAGAGACCGAGAGATTGAGCAAGTAGTGGATTCAAGTGATTCACAGTTAAGAGGTATGCATACCTCTCTACCTCTTAGCTCAGAAAATCTGGACAAAGCCTAAATGAATGTGGGACAAAGGCTCAGAAATATGGACAGAGTTTAAATGTTGCACTTGTACAATTAGAAAGTTGCTAGGATAAAAAGAATCACGATAAAATGCATTTTCTGAAGCATATGAAAGTCTTAGACTCAAATGCAACTCATTATTTATTTATTTATTTATTGACATTTGTTAACCAGATTAGTCCAGCTGGGCCAGGAGCTCATTTTCAGAGGAGACCCGAGGAGAAAAGCTCCAATTACAGACAGATAAAGTGTACATATCCGTTTAGTGTAGAATTAAAAACATACATGACAGTTTAGTGTACAATTTAAAAACAGTCATTAATTGGCAAACACTACAAGTACACATAAATTCTGTATTGCAAAGCAAAACAAAAAAACTTTTTTTTTTTCCTGTGTGTGATGTGAGTATCTGTTGTATAACTGGTGTGGTAAGGTGTATATCAGGATTCATGAAAGGGGTGGAAGGGATATCAAGAGGTGTAATGAGATGTCAGTGCAATAAATGTGGGAGATAATATACTGAGGATTGTATGATATTGTGGTACAACAGTAATAGAATTGGAGTGATAAAAAAAGTATGCTGTGAAATTGTAATGAAATGTGTACTACAGAGTAGAATTGGAGCTAGGTAGGGTCATGGCAAGTACAACTTTTGGTTCTCATAAAGTGCAGTTTGAGTTATTTCTTAAATTGTGAAGGATGTGTAATGGAGCATAATTGGGATTGGAGGTTGCGTGGGATAGGGTGGATTTATAAAGTAGTCTACCAATATATATATATATTTTTTTGATGGAAGATGTCAAGAAGTTGTTGGTTAGAGGTACAAAGTGTGCAAGTCGGTGTGTAGATGGATACCAAGGAGGACAGGACAGGGCAGGATGATGGCTTATAAAGTATAGGTTCATAGGTTCATAGGTTCATACTAGGCTATCTGCCCTAGGGCATTTATAAGCCTAAAAACGAAGCAGGTGCCCGTGGAACCCTTGCACGGCCAAACAGGAAAAATTCAAAACAAAAAGACGCCAGCAAATTGTTGCAAAAGCCCCACATAAAAACGTTTAGGAAGGAAGGGAAGGATGCTGATATTTATAAGCCTAGCCAGAATGTGTTTGGCTTTCACCACCCATTTTAAATTAATTTTGCTATGCCCTTTTTTGAGGTTAGTATACTGTGCCTCTGTCTAACAGTGACACAGAAGTGATACCTGGGGTAAACCTACGATCTCCCATCCACTCATCAAGATTCCTCTTGAAGAGAGTCAATGAGGGACTCTGCCTAACCTGGACTGGGATTTTATTCCAGAGTGAAGGGAGCCTCTGGGTTATGAATCTGATCCTCCAGCATATCCTATTTATTTCCGTGCTGAGGTTCAAGTCTCTCGAGCGTGTAGCTCGATGGGATTTGGATTTTCTGAGGTGCAGCATGTCCATTAATTCTGGGTTGGACATGGCTTTATATGTCAGGCACAGATCGCCTCTGAACAGGCGGTATACTACTGAGTAGAGCTGGAGTTTCTTTAACCGGGCAGCATATGGCATCTGTTTGAGCCCTTTGATCCTCCTGATGAGGTACTTTTGAGGTCTTTCCAGTTGCTGCAGGTGTCTGGTAAGGTACATCCCAAAAGGGTCATTGTAGTCAATTATGGGCCTGATGAGGGATGAGTAAAGAGGCACGATGACCTCCCCTGATCTAGATGTGAATCCCTTCATGATTAGGTGGGCTATATAAAATGTTTTTCTAACCACTTTGGCCACGTGGTTGTCAAATGAGAGATTGCTATCAACTTGGGTCCCCAGGTCCCTAATTACTTCTTCTGTACTTAATGGATTACCACCTATGTAGTTATTTGTGGGCACTTTGTTTTTGCCAAAGGGGATGACTATACACTTTTTGGTGTTTAGCTTGAGGCCATGGCTCTGGCACCAGTTGTCTGTTTCTATGAGGTCCTTTTGGAGGATGCTTGTGTCGGCTGGAGAGTCGATTATGGCACCCGGTTTGCAGTCATCTGTGAACTTGGTCAGCCACAGTCCTTCCGTGTTGGCCTATACCTCCGAGAAATATATACCGAACAAGAGAGGTCCCAGGACTGAGCCTTGTGGGATGCCACTTGTAACTGGTTTGGAGTCTGACATGGCTCCAGCAATTCTAACCATGTGGGTTCTGTCCTTGAGCCAGTTTGCAACCCATCTAGTGACATAGGGGTTTATATTTAAGCTGGTGAGCTTATCTATAATACCTGAGTGAGGTATTGTATCGAAGGCTTTTGCGAGGTCCAGGTAGGCTGTGTGGACAGCCTTCCCATCGTCAATGGAATTGGTGACTGTTTCAAAGAAATCAACCAGGTTTAAGAGGCAGGATCTGTCCTTAACAAAACCGAACTGGGTAGGATCCAGTGTCTGTAGGTCCCCAATATCTTTATTTATGAGGTCCATGATGATCCTTTCCATAGCTTTGCAGACCAAGCTATTCAGGCTTATGGGGCGATAGTTTCCAGGATCCGTTGAGGCACTATCTTTTTGGAGAGGGACCACAGTTGCTGAACGCTACTCTTTGGGTACATATCCTGTAGTAAGGCTGAGATTGAACAGTAGTTTTATGTTTGGGTTTAGCTCTTCTTGGAGTTCATGTAGGACACAGCCCGGGACACCGTCTGGTCCCATTGATGCTGTGTTTTTTGCTTTGGAGAGGGCGGCTCTTACCTGAGCATCTGAGATGTCAGGGGGGCAGCACTCTGCTGGGATAGATATTTGCCCTTTTGGTGGGGAGGGGGGGGGGATTGTGCTGAACCTGTCAGCTAGGATGTTGGCAATGTCTGTGGGTTTGGTGTATTTTTTGTCATTTTGGACTAATTCTGAGCATATCTGGGAATTACCACCAAGGTTCCTAACATAACTAAAGAAAGCCTTGTGATTATCCTTAGTGTCCTGTGCAATTTTTCTCTCGAAGCTGGCCTTAGACGATTTTATGAGTGCCCGTAGTTTTTTGCTAAAACTGATCAGAGATGCCTTCCCTTTTTGGAATTTTGCTCTATCATTTAGTAGCTTCCTCCTTCTATTGTATAGCTTGTTTATGGCTGGGGTCCACCAGACAGGACGCCTGCATTTGGGGGATTGGGTCTTGGTTTTATTTGGGATCGCATGATCCATGCATTCCTGAAGGTGTTCATAGAATGCGTTTATAAAGGATTCTGTAGTCTGGGTCGTATTTTCCACAGGCCCTGGGGCTTTGAAGGATTCCATCTTGGTTTTGAGGAGTGTGAAATTTGCTTTAGAGAAGTTTTTCACTGTGGTTTTCTGGGCAGGGGATGGTGTCGGGATGTGAATATCCAGTGAGATTAGTTTATGGTCTGATCTTACCAGTGAGGGCTACACTTCTGGTCTGGAGCATAGAGTCCCCATGTTGGTGATGATCAGGTCCAGTATGTTTTCCCCTCTTGTGGGAGTGGTAACAAGTTGTTCCATAGCATTTGAGTTTATACATTCTAGGAACCTTTGGGCTAGGGTGTTGGAGCTAGAGTAATGCTCCCAGTCTATGTTTAGGTAGTTAAAGTCGCCCAATATAATGGTGTTTGCAGAGACCTTCATATTTTCCAGTTTTGTCAGGAAGGCCGAGTGGGGTTCCTGGGTTAGGGAGGGTCATCTGTAGCTGGCTATAAACTGGACGGCAGTTTTACCCACTGTTAGTTGCAAATGGATAGTCTCTGATGCTTCATGCTGTGCCACCAACCTGGAGGTGTGGGTATCTTTGATGAATATTAATACTCCCCCTCCTTTTGTGGGTCGGTCCAAGTTTTGGGGCCGAAAAGCATGGTATGAGGTATAACCTGGTAGTACTGGGGTGCTCTCGGGAGCCTTGAACCAGGTTTCTGTTACTGCACAGATATTGATGTTCTCCATGCTAAGGAGAGTTTTGAGTGTGTGCATCTTGAGGTTTAGACTTCTGGCATTGAGTAGCATTCCTCTTAGTGTCTTATCCCTTGTGATACCTATGGAGATGGGTTTGTCTTTTGAGCCTTGCCTGAAAAAGGCACTATGGGGGTAGCAAGGGCCTTTGCCAATATCCGAAAGCCCAGGGGTGACAGGTGCAAGCCGTCCCTAGCGAAGCATCGTGGCTTGTCGAGCATGTCATCCCAGGCTGAAAGGCATCGGATCCCCTTTGAATGACACCAGTACTTAAGCCAATTGTTGAAATTGATCATCTTGTCTTCATATTGTGGCATCATTCTTAGTGAGGGTAACATGCTACTCAAGGTCACGGTCATATCGGCCTGGGCCACATGCTCAGAGAGCTCCTCTATGTCTCTTTTCATGTAGTCCAGGGAGGTACGTCTCAGGTCATTCACACCAGCATGGACAATGACTGAGTCATATTTGTACTTGCCTTGGAGTGACCTGAGTGCTTGTGTTATGTGGCGGATCCTAGTGTCTGACAGGCAGCTCACCATGACCTTTTCCTTGTTCAGCCTGTTGAGCGGGACGTCAGTGTGCCTGATGATAGAGTCACCTATTACAAGTGTATCAGATGTGTTGTTTAGCCTTAAGGGCTGTGACTGTTTGGCACACTGGCTTTGTGAGCTATGTGTTGCACGTGTTTTGTTTTGGGGTAGCGGTTGCTTGGGTGTCTGCTTTGGAGGTCTCTGCTGCTTAGGCAGATTTTTATTTAGAGCCTCCAAGTATGTTTTTGTGTGTTTATGTGTTTGGTTTGCTGTCGTGATAGGTCTATGTGAGACTGGAATTGTACTGAGTGTGGTTTCATTCTCCTCCTGACTGGTTACGCCAGTACTGAGTTGAGAGAGCTTAGCCTCCAGTTTGGCTATATGGATGCATCTCTCACATTTGTTGGAATTTGTTGGGAGGAGGAGTGGGTTATCTGTGTACATGAGGCAGTTGTAACATTGCCTCAGGATTCCCAGATTCACCAGCTGGACCGGAGAGAAGATTAACTACTGACCTTTGGACATGCTAGAATAGTATGGAGTGAATAATTTGTAACTGAGATAGAAGAATTTGTTGTGGGAGTTCTAGCCATTGTAGTGAGTTGAGTGTAAGGCAGTGATGTGAGTTATGTGGGGAGTTTGTGATGAACCTTGCTATTTTGTGGTAAGTTTGTTGGAGTTTGGCCAGAGTAGTCATTTGAATATTAGTTAGTACTGGGGTGGCATAGAGAAGGAAGGGGAGAAGAAGAGCCTGTGCCAGTGACAGTCAGGCATCGTTGGTCAGGAATATTTGGTTTCGGTAGAGAATACCCAGCTTTTGGTGAGTTTCCTTATACTTTGAAGGGTGTGTAGGTTAAATTTAAGGTCGTTATCAATGATGGGTCTTAGAAGCTTTGTGTGGGAGTCAGGTTGTTTGGTGGTGTTATTGGAGGATGAGATAAGAAAGTTAGATTTCAGGTGAGAGAGAGTCCGGGGGAAGAATAACAGGAGTTTGGTTTTCTTGGGGTTTAGGATAAACAGATTATCTGCTAGCCATTTTTCCACAGATAGAAAGGTGTCCTGGGTGATTGTGTGAAGGTCAGAGATATTGTTGGAAGTGAGGTGAGAGTTGAATCGTCAGCATATTAGACTAGTACAGATTATTTGCAGGAGGTAAGTAGTTCATTTGTAAAGGTGTTGACTAGGAGGGGTCCCAATATGGAGCCTTGAGGCACCCCAGTAGTTACTGGGAGGTAGGATGTTCAGGAGGAGTGTCAACAAACAGACTGCTGTCTATCAGACAGATATCTAGAGAAGAAGGTTAGGGTGGAGGGAGCTAGACTAAGGTTAGAAAGTTTAGTCAGAAGTAGAGGGTGAGAGACCGTGTCGAAGGCTTTTGAGAAGTCGAGGAAGAGGCTGGATACTAGGAGGTTTTTGTCTCTGGCTTCGGCTTTTGTGTGTGTAAATGACCGGAGGGCTGTAGAGGTGCTGTGGCTAGGGTAGAAGCCATATTGTGAGGGTGTGAGGAGATTATGTTGGAGGCGATAGTTTAGGAATTGTGACTGTACACATTTTTCCATAGGTTTGGAAAGAGGAGAGAGGATGGCAATTGGATGAAAGTTTGATGGGTCTGTTGAGTTCCTCCCTTTATGCAAGGGGGTAGTGAATAAGAATTTCCAAATATCTGGTACTGTAGCTTCCTGGATAGATCTATTAATTAAGATAGATACTGGATAGGCTATGGATTCAGCAGCTTCAACCCCCAATGATTGTCATCAAACCACACATTTTATGAGGAACAGATCAAAAAATGAAGCAAAAAAATCAGAACATTCTGTGAAAATCTGGACAATTGACAGGTATGAAACCTCTAATGGCTGGCACTATTAACTTAGTGTAATCATGTGTTTTTAAAGGTGCTTCTGAATATGTGTGTGTGTGTGTGTGTGTGTGTGTGTGTGTGTGTGTGTGTGTGTGTGTGTGTGTGTGTGTGTGTGTGTGTGTGTGTGTGTGTGTGTGTGTGTGTATACGTGTGTATGTGTGCGTGTGTGTGTGAATGTGTGTGACAGTGAGAGTGAGTGCCTAGACATTAAATGCTTGCCAAAAATAAATTTTAGCTATAAAATACTTCCTTCAACAACAGTTACATACACTACAGCAAGTTTGAAACATTAGATGGAGGAACTATTTTACATGAAAAACATTACTATATATATATATATATGTATATATATATATATATATATATATATATATATATATATTTATATATATATATATATATATATATATATATATATATATATATATATATATAGGTTTACCTTTATAAAGGCGATTAACACTCAGGCAAACAGCAAAAGTTCAAAAGTACATTTTCAAAATCTCATAATCTCGACCTGAAAATGTTTGAAAGACCAAAGGTCGACTGCGCTGTTTAATTAGCTCATTAACTATTCGCACAATATGAGTACGACTTTAACAGCCATTACATACGTGAGTACGTAGATTCTGCATTCTGTGTGAGGCTGCTAGATCTCAAATGCACTGGTAGCATGCTGAAATCCTGACATTCATTGGTGTGGATTATTGTTTACCGCAGATATCATTGCAGAATGGAGGTATGAAGCCCTGTGAATGACTGTTGTATGGCAAACTATTAACAAAGAATGAAATGTAACTACTGCTGTTGGTTCAAGACACTGCGTCATGTGTTTCTTTTGAAGTATTATGTAGACAGTAGCCAATAATCCATATTATGTGTCCTGATGGCATCCCTGAAAGTAACCTAATGTGCAACTATTTAAACTTATTACAGAATGATGTGACCTGAGTGGCATATAATGTATTGTATTTAATGTAAACTACAACTGATTGATGAAAGTATACCAGCAATTTGTTTGTCTCTCAGTCACAACTGCTGTTGTGCAGCATGTTGGAATGATTAAACTGTATTGAGCAGAGTATATGCTATATATGTATTGGTTATAGTGGGGGCAGGTAATCCTTTAAAGCTTGGCTCATTTATGTAATGCTATGGAGAACAGTGCAATAAGTAACAAGGTTGTTTTTATGTAACAAGTGTATGTTGTGGCACAGCACACACCAGAAGCAATGTTAACATGTGTAATATCTAATGTCATCATAGCTGTCCTGTCTGTGCTGATATGTGTTGTTTGTTGTTGTTCAAAGGAAAAGGGAGTCTGATGTCAACTGTCCTTCAGGCTGGGGAAGGTGGTTCACAGGAGTATGCACTAGGTATGGTGAATACAGTGTACAGTACAAGCAGGACTCAGAAAGGACGTGAATTGCTAATGATTGATGATTATCAGTACTACCTAGAGAAGTGTGTACAAGTTAGGCAATACTGGTGTTGTATGCGTAAACATAAGCAAAGATGTAAGGGTAGATGTGTTGAAGACACAGACAAAGATGGTTATAAACTGGTTAAGAGCAGCCCCCATTACCATCCACCTGATGTGCTGCAAGGGGAGGTGATGAGAGTTAAAGACCAACTCAAACGTCATGCAGAGCAGTCTGTAGAAGAGCCCTGTAAAATAGTTGCTGAGGTACTAGCTGGTACATCGGTGGATGTGGTGAATGAGTTACCTAATACTACAGCACTGAAGCAAAGCATTGGGAGGCAGAGGTATAAGCAAAAGTTGGCCATGTTTAAAGACGTCTGCTCCTTTAGGGAACTGACAGCAGATATGCTATCCTTGAAGACAGGTACATTTGTAATATGGCACAGTGCAGATATGCCTAGTGACACAAATGTTGTTGTGATAACCACTATGGATATTCTTAGCATGATGTGTGAATCGGAATACATGCTGGCAGATGGGACATTCCCCATCAGCACGAGTGAATGCAGACAGGTATATACGTTACATTGTGCACTTAATGATGCTGTGAGCAAAAAGGTAGTACCAGTGGTGTATGGGATACTGCCCAGTAAAAGTTAGGATTGTTATGATAAGTTTTGGGGAATGATATTGCAATTATGCAATGACAATGAACTCAGACTGTTACCCAACATGGTTCTTACCGATTTCGAACATGCTGCAGCTAACTCTATTAGGAGACACCTACCCAACACCCTAGCTAAGGGCTGTTGGTTCCATTTTTGTCAAATAGTGTGGCAGAACATTCAGAGGTTGCATCTGGCAGGCACCTTTGGTAGCAGTATGTCTTTTACCATGTTATGCAAAGAGATACCAGCACTGGCATTTGTTGAACACGAAGATATCAGTAACACCTTTGCAGAAATAGAAGCTGACATGCTGGAGGAGGGCAAGCCATAATGTACCTTTGTTAAAGAAACATACATCCATGGTAGGCCACATAGGTATGGAATGCATGGGAATATGTCTGAGAGGGTACCCCCTCTGTTTGACAGCTCCTTCTGTAACCAACACGATACATGTGTTACGGGATACCCATGCAGTCAGAACTCAGGAGAGGGGTGACAGCAGACTACAGAGGTTAATGGGTAAAAAAACATTGTACATGCTTGATATCTTGCATGCAGTACAGCTGGAGCAGAACCATGTTGATGATCTAAGGCATAGACAGTTGCTCTGTCTGCCTTCATCTCCAAAAAGGAGAAGATCATTGGCTAAGGAATCCAGCTTCACCAATTTACTTGCAAAGAGAAATGAGTTCACAGCAAGGGGGTTTGTAAAGCTTGTCACAAAATAATGCTCATTTTTACAGAGATGCATACACTTCCATGCATTTACTGGAAGAGACATTGTTTTTTGTGTTTAAATGCTTATGTGGAACCTATCTTATCGTGTTTTACAATGGATCGGCTTGCTTGGGTTCATG